>NW_017731400.1:4360390-4562358 GCF_001890085.2 Hipposideros armiger | reverse complement strand
GATTAAGAAGTACAATTTGGTAGTTACAAAATAATCATAGGGATATAAAGGAAAGCATAGGAAATATAGTCAATGATATGGTAACAACTATGAATAGTGCCATGTGGGTACTAGTCTAGTCAGGGGAATCACTTCTTTTTTTTTATTGTGAAATAAATATTTTTAAAATTAGTTTCAGCTGTACAACACAGTGCAATAGTTATACTTTTTACCACTCAAAGTGACAACGCCCCTCCCCCAATCCACTGCTCCACTTCCCCCCCCCATATCATACATATCTATTACAATTCCCTTGACTCCACTCCCACACTATACTCCATGTCCCTATACATATATAGTCACGGGACATGGAGTGTATATATATATATATATATATATATATATATATATATATATATATATATATATATATATATATATATATATATATATATATATTCACTTATAGTTGACACACAATATTATACAACATCAGCTTCGGGTGTGCAGTGCAGTGATCAAGCCTCTACCCCATCTATGTTGTAGTCTCCCTAACAAGACATGTGACCATCTGACATCCTACAAAATATTTACAACATTAATTGTATTCCTCGAACTGTCTTTTATATCCCTGTGGCAATATTGTAGTTACCTATTTATGCTGTCTAATCCCTTCCCTTTCTCCCTCATCCTCACCCTCCTCCCAACTAGCAACCATCAGTTGTTCCTCTATATCTCTGAGACCACTTCTGTTTACTTTGCTCGTTCATTCAGTTTTTTAGATTCCACATATAAGTGAAATCGTATGGTATTTGTCTTTCTCCGACTGACTTATTTGACTTAACATAATAGTCTCTAGGTCCATCCATATCGTCCCAAATGGTACGATTTCATTCTTCTTTATAGTGGAATAATACTCCATTGTATAAATGTACCACAGTTTCTTAATCCAGTCATCTACCAATGGGCATTTCGGTTGTTTCCAAGTCTTGGCTATTGTGAATAGTGCTGCAATAAACATAGGGGTGCATATATTTTTTCAAATTAGTGTCTTGGGTTTCTCTGGATAGACACCCAAGAGTGGAATTGCTGGGTCATACGGTAGTTCCATTTCCAGTTTTTTGAGATACCTCCATACTGATTTCCATAATAGCTGCACCAATCTGCAGTCTACAGTGGCATTCTTAATCACATTATATTTATAATTTCCTTTGCCTTGGAATTGTTCACTACTTTACAGGGACCTTGCTTTTTAGGTTTCCAGGTGTAATACCAAATGCCTAAATTGTACTTCGGGAACTTGTAAGAGAATAAATTTACAGAAAAATATAGAAAAGCTCCTCATTTCAGTATTCCAGGTATTGATTAATAGAATGACAATGAGACAGAGAGAGGTAAAAGTAACCCTCTTAAACTACAATTATCAGGATTAACTATTAATCCTGATAATCACTGTGGTAGGCAGAACAATGGCCTCCCAACGAGGTCCACACCGTAATCCATGGGACACTGAATACGTTATCTTACCTGGCAAAGGGACTCGCAGATGTCTTTATGGTTAAGAACCTTAAAATAGAGACAGAAGCCTGAATTATCCAGCTGAGTCAAATCTAATCACATGAGTGCTTAAAGCGGAGAACTTTCCCTGCCTAGCCTGAGAGAGACACAGTAGAAACAAAGGTCAGCACGGAGTTTTGACCTGCTCGGTTTCCAACCTAGGCCAGTTCACCCCTCCTTAGGCAACCTGTTGGTCCCCTGCTCCCAGGAGCTCACCGTATTGATGCAGAACTTAGTGCGGACACCTGCTTGGCATCACACACTACAGCCCAGAACTCCCCCTGCCTCAGCCTCCGGAGTAGCTGGGACTACAGGTGTGCCACCACAATGCAATGTACACATGATGTATTGTAGAAATGTACTCTTGAAACCTAAATAATGTTATTAACCATTATCACCCATTGCTGGTTCTGAGAGGCAATCGGCCATGTGCAAGGCAGGCAGGGAAGTTTCGAGGAGCTAAGGGCTACTCCTAGCTGACAAACCAGCAAGGAACCCTCAAGTATGAACGCAGGCCTAAAACCACAAGGAACTGAATTCCAACAACTACGTGAATGAGCATGGACACAGATTCTTTCTCAGAGCCTCCAGAAAGGAATGCAGTTGGCTATCACCTTGATTTTAGTCTTGGGAGAGAAAGTCTAAGCAGAGAAACCAGCTGAGCTACATGGTATCCAGGCTTCTGGCCCACAGAAATTGTGAGATAACAAACAAACAAAAAATGGGTGTTGCTTTAAGTCACTAACTTTACAATAATCTTTACAGCAACACAAAATGAATACAACCGCCAACAAAAATAACAAATATAAAGATACAATGACCTGACTGGAACACACAAAAGAGTAAGTCAAGTCTTCCTGAAGCTACCTCCTTGACTTAGAGTAGTCATTCCACGGTATTGAACTTACCAATATGAAGAACTTTTTATAATGTCAGCCATGTCTTCACTTCTATGTTTCAGCAAGTTATGATGAAATGAAACCTTGTTTTGTTCTACTGGCATTTCACCATATGGTACTGAATCTCTGTTTGCTGTTATAAGCCAGATGGCACTGGGACACCAACTGCTTACAGTGTCATCTAAAATACAGAAGCAAGCAAAAATTAAGGAATCCTTGATGTTAAAATTAGAGACAAGAAGTTCCATGACCATCTTAAGGTCTATGATTTTTTATTTGAACTGCCCTGGAGCCTGTTTTAGGATTTTTGTCCAATTGTGAGTCTGTGCCCTAAATTATACCACCACTACACAGTATCTACTATCTATGGTACCTCTACCAGTCAGTAAAAACAATTTAAAATACTGAGGCTCTCAGCCACTTGTCATTCATTAGAAATGCCCATTTATATTATGTAACTTCTTTGGAAAGTTTTAATGACTCAAAATCTCCCTAACCTACATCTACAAGTCAATACAAAGGCAAATATTTTACAACATGACATTTCATATTGATCTGTATCTGACACCAGGAGTACAATTCGGAAGTCAGAGAAATTTCCTTAGAAATTTAGGCTATTTGACTATTGTCATTATGAATTATTTACCAGAAATATGACTTTTTTGAAATATATATATATTGCTATAGATTTATGTCATTACATTGCCCTAGTGATATTATACGCAAATCATTTAGGAATAATTTTGAACTGGATGCTAAGTGTCTGGAATTTTAGGTCAAGCTATAAGAATGATGAACAAATGAGTTCCTCAGGTGACTTATTAGAGAAGGCCAAGAATCAGTATGTTGCTCAATAATCAAGAACAGGAGTCGGTCCTTCTGAATTGACTTGCAAGCCTTGACAGTCTCAATCAGTAGAGAGCTGATGGTTTGTGAGAAAATCCGACACCTACTCAGAGAGCTTTGCACAATCCCTTTGCTATTAGATCGGAAACCGGATTACTGCCTCAGTACTAGAGGGCCCCAAGACTGTGTCAACTTGGTCCAGAACAGAAAACGTCTAGTCTAAGATCCATGCTAATTATCTGCTAATTCTGAGTTGACCTCCCAAGCAAAGCAACTGCAGAGCCATTCTTCCTGAAGTAAAGAACCACATGAAAAATTTCTGTTTAATTGCCTGGCATTCATTTTTTTTTTATCAGCAACATCTGTTGAAGACTAAGAACCCAAAGGGAAAGCAACACACACCCTTCGCTCATTTTAAGTTAGAACAGAGTCATTCGAGATTTCCGTACTCACAAGTACAGCACAGAGACAACCTAATAACAAAGCACAAATTAACTGGTTACTGCTTACTGTTACTTTTGGGGGAAAGGTTGTATACATGTTAAGAAATGCCGCTGGTCAAAGTTTGTGCTTTTATTTCTTTTGAGTGCCTGCAATGAACTGATTAGCCAAGGGCAACTTCGCAACAAGAAAATGATGAGTTATTAAAGAACTCACCTTTTCTTCTATCACTGTTACTCAGCAGATTTGGAGAGGTACCTCCTATGGGTGATAGAAGCTGACAAACTCTTCATTCGTATAAAAAAATTTTTTTTAAAAATGAATGCTTACCACATACCAGATAATGTAAGAAAAAAACTACAAAAGAAAGTTACTTTTGTAGTTTACAAATAGCAGGATCTCCCTGCTCATAAAGAAACTCTGCATATACTTTTACAGTGGACAGAATACTTACAGAAATATCATGTCTCTATTTTTTGAACAACTTTACATAAATAGTTTCTTAGGGACCAGCCCACATCTTTTATACTTCATATTTTTAAAATTATATCACCCATCATCATTTCTACATACTTCCAAAACATGCAATGATTTCAGGTTTTAAAATTATTTTTTCATAGCCCACATGTTAAGTAGGCTTATAACAGAAAAGGTAACAAATAATGTAATCAGAATACTCTCAATCATATTATGGGATAGATGCATTCCATGGAAATATTCTATATAATTTCCCTAGTACAATAGCCACCAGCAATATGGAGCTATATACATTTGAATTCTTTAAATTTAAAAATTCAGTTTCTCAGTTGTACTAGTCACATTTCAAGTGCTCAGGAGGCACATGTGGCTAGTGGCCTCCGTAATGCAGAGCACGGAACATAGTCTTCATCACAGAAAGCTCCATGGGATAGCACATTTATAGTCGTCCCTGTAATTATCTTCATCCACAAACGATGATACTTTCTTGACCAATGTCTTAGTCTTTTTGTACAACTGTAGACTGTAAATGATGTCTGAGAACATATAGAGCAACACTTATTACCTGAAGGAACTAATGCTTAGAAAGCTTTAGGTGACAGAAAAATCACTCTTGAGGTTTTTCTCTAGCTTCTGGAGTCCATCTTGCATTGAATTCTATAGCTTTCCAGTCCCTGACAAGAGTATAGTGGCTGATTGAAATCTAGGGCTCATAGGATCAGATTTTTATCTACTATAACCGTGCTGATTGATTTGTCATAACTGCTTGATTCAGGATTGTGAGTTCAGAGAGAAAAAGTGGTTTGATGTATTACTGATGACTTGCAGGTCAAGAGCTGATGTAGTGCTTGCCAGGGTCTTTCTTTCTTTTTTCATTTCTTTTCTCTTCTCTTCTTTTCTTTTCTTTTCTCTTTTTTTTAATTGAGGTAACATGGTTAAAAACATTATATACATATATAAAGTGTCAGGTGAACAACATGATAGTCCAATATCTGTATACACTATTGCACGCTCACCAGCAAAAGTCTAGTTTCCATCTGTCACCATACAATTGACCCCCTTCACCCATTTCACCCTTCCCCTCCGGTAACAATTACCAAGTTTTTCTGATCACTACAAGCATTAGCTAGCAACTAATAAGCACACAGATAGTGGCAAGATGCACATGCAGAAGTAAAGCAGTTTTGAAGTAGGCAATGGTACACTTCCTTTCCCCGGACTGCCTAAAAATCATTCCTCAGCTTTGGCTCTGTAACCTTCGAAGGCTATAGATAAAACTCTGGTGATAAAAGGGACAACTTTAATTTACTCTCCTACATATTCCCCAAGCCCTGAATAAGCAAGTCTACCTTCTCTACGTCTTTTGTAAGAGATATGAGTCCTGTCTGGACAAAGAAAGCCCCTTTGGAATGGGTCTGAGAGAGAAAACATAAAATAATCTCCTACGAGAGCCTTTTATGGAGAAAATAAAATGTCACTTCTCTTGCAGTAGCTTAAAAATATGTTTTCCTGAAAATCAGCCGACACATGGAAGGACTTCTTCAGGAGACATGATTCTGCAGTAGTCTCTGGAGAGATTTAAGAAATACAATTTCTCATTCTTAGAACCTTCCCTGTCCATGGCATAAATTCTTAGTGTACTCTGTCCACAGAAAAATAATGTACTATTTTGCTCACAGGAAATGCAGTCTGAAATCTGCTTTAGCTCGTTTCCTATTTGAGAGGTTACATTTTATGAAGCAGAATTCTAAGCTTATTCATTTCAATCTCATTGTTGAAAGCTCTGGTTTAGTTGCTGTGAAGTTACACGGAGGTTGAGTCCAGTTTGAGAGTTGTCTGGGAGCCTGGCTTCATTTTCACTTTTCTATGGAATTTTGACCACATTACTATCAGTCATACTTCTACAGAAAAGAAGGAAATATAAGTCTATTTTTTCATCTTACTTGTTAGCAATGATCAGAGAATATATTGTTTAAAACAAAACTCTCTTTGATGAACTGTGTTGTTGCAATAATCCACGTGAAGTTGTTTTTAATGCAGGTATTTTAAAGAACAAATTCTCCAAAAGAACTGGTCGTAATGGAAGAGTTGCTTCCTTCATTATGATCAGGAGGACTACATTTACATAGAAAAAAGACTAAGAATCTAAATAAATAGAAAAAATAATCTAAGGAAAAGAATCCAATTTTGTTCTTATTGAAATGCTCACATTATTACAATTTTTTTTTACTCTAATTTGTGATTTGGCACCACAGTTCACATTAGCATTGACCTGAAAATCTTATTTCAATTGATTTCTTAAGACAATTTAACCATTTAATGATAAGAATATTTTTAATGACAAGTCAAAGTATTAGGTATGAATCCATGGCAAAGTGGCCACAGAATAAGGGGACTCCCTGTACATCGTAAACATATACACAAGTTATGAAAGAAGAGCAAGAGTGATATACAGTAATGCAAAGCCCGTCTACCAGCCAGACATTTCATCATGCATGATGAATATCTGATGGTTTTAAAGTGTACCTTTAAAAATTGAAAATACAAAAAAAGGAGAAAAAATATAAAACTTTAAAAAATAATCTTAAAGTGGAAAACAGCCAAAATATCCACCAAATGAAAGTGGTTTATTTTTAAAAAAAAAAAAGTTGTATACCCAGTCTATGCAATTTTATGCAGTTTTTTATATGTATGCAGAAGTTTATATATAAACTGTAGAATTCCTATGTGAATGAAGAATTTTTTAACATGACATATGAATGCTCTAACTACTAACTATTTTGTCCACAAAAAAGTTAAAAGAACAAAAGAAAGTATAAATGAATTAATAGCATTTATTGAGAGTTTCTTATGTGGCAGATATTATGCTAATAAACACATTACACACATTAATTCATTCAATCCTTACAGATCTGTAAAGTATAATTAATAACCACATTTAATATATGAGAAAACCAGGATTCATTGTGGTTCACTAATTTGTCCAGTTACACATCAAATAAATGCCAAAGTGGATGCCAGATCTGCCTGATACCAAATTCTCTCTTTTGTGATAAGTAGGTAAGAATTATTTTATATTAACATGTCAAAGCATCAGCTTATGAGGGTTGGTCTCTGCTTCCTCAATTATGGCTATTTCCAAAGTGCTTGAAATAAGCATTCAATTTAAGTAAATCAATGCACATTGAATGTGTACTTTGTATTAGGCACTATGCTAGGTCATAAGAACAAAAAGATGAATAAGAGTTTGTCCAGGTTCTCAAGTAACTCAGTCCAAGAGAGGAGAAAGGCAAATAAACAACTATTTACGTCATGCTAAATACCATGTGGCCAAGATTCAAAGTGCTTTGGCAGACAGAAGATGGCCTATTATGTGGGGAATACATGTCATTTAAAAGACTGTTTACAAGGCTAATTGATTTAGGTTTTTGCTACCTATCAGTTGGCACAGAATTTTAATGCAAATTTTCATAAATTCCCAAATAGTGAAGTTTTAAAGTGTTATGTCATTAATATTAACATAACTAAGGTTATTTCACAAACAACCAAACACACAGTCTAGCTGTTCTAGAAGGAAATGTGACCAAGTCATGTTTTTTTGTTGTTTGTTTGTTTGTTTTTTGAGAAAAGAAAACTAGAGGAGAATAGGGTGGGAACCTTCCTTTAGTTATATGTTCTTGAAATTCCTGAAAGGTTGGATAATAATTTAATTTGCTTGTGCCTTGTTAAAATATGAGATAATGTTTCAAATGCTTAAATATAAAACATAGCATATTAAAATGATACTTTATTAATGATGTTAACAATACTTGTTATAATTAGTTTTAATACCCAATACACATATTTTTCAAAATAAAAAAAAATATCTGCTGGTGAAGTAATAGCACTCAAAAGTTTGTATCTTCTTAAGGAATTTTTAATTAAATTGTTATTATCATCTTATTCCAAATAAAGTGATGACAGTTCTCAAAAATTGGTTACACCTTAAGTAACTTTTCATTAAAATTTTTTTTACCTATTTAAGTATTCTTTGTACAGTACTGTATAAACTTCCTGCCATGCTACCAAGAGAAAAAAAGCAGGATAATAAGTCATTCCTAGTTTACACTAGTACAACTAGGGTCTTTTTCTTGATAACCAAACTATAGGACTACACTCCCCTAAATCTCTGTCCCTATTCATTTTGTCCTCAGTGTCCTCAGAAGCTGGAATCAAGCAAGCTGAGAGGACAGAGGGGTAATGGCTGTGGAAATTAATGTTACTTAAGAAAGCCCCTCAGAGAAGAGATAAACCTCTTAATCAATGCATTGTGATAGACATCTTTGAACGGGGGTTTCTTTAAATGGGGTTTCACAACCATTCTTTTACTACAATTTGTGTTTTGGATTTGAGTCAGAAATTTTAAGAAAATTAGTAGAGCAAAGAGTATTAGAAGTAGACTTCATTTTATCTGTAATTTTATCTGTAAAATGGGAAAGTTAAACTTAATCATTTTTAAGCTCCAGCTCTTAAATTTGTGAGATCTTGATGCTTCAAGAATTACATAAAACATTTGTCTACCCATATGTGTTGAGCAAGTAGTTCTTCTTTATACAGGAAGTATATAATTCTAGGCATTTTAACTTCAATTTTCCTAAAAGAATTATATAAATGAGCTATTAACATATCAAAAGACTAGGATGATGATTATTAGGCAGATACGTAAGACTTTCTGAGCCCTTAATACAATGTTAGAAAATGAATTAAACAAAATAATCATAAAGGCATGATAAACAAGCTAGTGTTTTTTGTGAACAGATGAAGCACAACAGCAACCCAAGATATACTGTTTGAGAAAAACAAAGACAGGCCCTATTACCACCCTTTCCTCTATAAATAGAAAGGTATAGATTCATGGATATATTCATATTTCTCAAATATGTACATTGCCAAAAAGATGGGAAACAAATGAAACAAGTTGTCAAGAATAGTTACCACTGTATGGTAGAACTGTAGACAATCGCTATTTTCTTCTCTCTTCTTTTTGTGCACTCCCTAAATTTCCTGTCATTTATAATCAGAAAAAGATATTTTGACACCACAAGTTTTTTTCTACTAATAGGCCCCCTGATATGGTCTGCTTGACATGTTTAACAAAAAATAATGTTAAGTAATTTTAGTATACAGGGGCATCTATGACCTAAGTGCCTATGAACAAGAAATATGAGAAGTTTGACCTAAATATAGAAAAGCTGAATTCACATGCAACAGATGGGGCACCTAGCACAAAAAGAAGAAGCTGTATTCTGGTCAAAAGTAATGGTTGGTGGGCACAATTTATATTTCATAGTTCCTAGCAAGAGATTGTTTTGTCAACTTTGCGAGACGTATTCATTACATGATGTGATGAACAAAGATAAAATTATAAATTACCCATTGAGAATTTATGAGATAATTAGAAGGAATTGAAGCAGAATGTGGTCATTTATTTTACTTCAATATATTCAGACAACATTATGGAAAATAGTTGAAGAAATTTATTAAATGTCTTTCCCAAATGAAGGCGTTTATATTAGACACAGGGTTTTCAGAAGCCCAATTTCTTGGATGCCTATTGGCTTTAAAAACAGATAATACTTATTGGTGTGATATACTTATTGGTGTGATAAGGCATCTGAACAAAATGAAATTGAAACTATTGAAAACATAAAAACACATAATTGTGTTTCTCAAAGATGTGAACATGTTCAAACTCAACACATGCCTATTTTTATTAGATAAAACGTTTCCCAGGAGGCCCTAGTAGACATCTTCTCCAGCCTCTTTTACGAGGATTGCATCTCATGCCCATGTCACAGATGCAAGGGAGATGAGGATACAAGTATGAGGCATTTTCTGCATCTGTTGTGAGAGTGTGCTCTCCCAGCAAGCAAGAAAAGGAAGAGAAAGGGCTGTTTGGTCAGCAACCACCAGTTTGGTCACAGGAGAACAGGCACCCACCCTTTAGGGAGGGGAGAAAGAAGGGAATATTTGGGTGAAAAGACAAAACATTGTTCACTTCCCAATGTTGACTAAGAATTGTATAAGAAGGTATAGTTGTCTTTTAGTGTCTTGCATGTAACAGGCTTCAAATAAATTTTGGATTTTCCCATAAGGTTGAATGGATTCAAAAAGTAAGATCAATGAAGATTACATGTATTCATGGTAACCCCAGATTAGGAGTGTTTGGATGCACATCTTACTTTTCTGATATTGAAATCAAAGAATACAGCAGTTGGCTTTTACAACCATTCTGATGACAGGTAAAAAACCAGGTCTAGGCCTGGACATTTCAGTGGTGCAATCATTGTTATACCCGTGTGGGTATGTTTTTCACATGAGACCCCAGGCTGCCATAGGAAACTATAACTTTTCTACATTTCTCTTCATTTTATTAATCTATTAATACTTTCTTTCACTATGGGGATGAGAATGACTACTGTGGATGGAAACAAATGCCTCCAATATGGTAATAAAGAGTACCAATTCCTTACCATTCTTTGTATTAAGTGTGTGTTACTTAGGCTTACCTCATCTGTGTTTAATCAGCCTCATTCAGATTCTCTCCATGAAGGCAGAAATGTACATATTAAACACAGGAGTTTTTGACAGCTTCCCCTTCCCTAGGGCAAGATTGCTCAACTAATAATAACTAAGATATCTTTTGACAAGTGCAGCTAAGGGCTGGTAAAGCTTAGTCAATCTACATCAGCTTGGCTGGCACTTTCTTTCCATTTCAGACCTGCATTGCCTTGAATGATGAAACCTGGAGAACGACTGCAGAAGCTATAAAATCTAAGAGAGGAAGTGGATGAAATTGGGCTGAGAGGTTTAGTGGAAATGAATGCAAAACCAGACTTCTATTGATCAGGAGAAGAAAAATACTTTTTCCAACTACAATTGCAGCTGAAACCCATAAATTAGATGATTGAAATAATAAGACACATGAAATGGCTTTTAAGTCCACTACCCACTCTGTGTAATAAATTTCAAATGACATCGAGGCTTTTAGTGGAGAGAATGATTTATTGCCATCTACAAGAAGGAAGCTTTCAGGGATTATCTCTAAAGTGGCAAAACACTATTCCAAATTTCACAAAATTAGCAAAGCTTAGTGAAGCTTGGTGACTGAATTGACAAGCAAGTGCAAAAAAATTTTTTTAATGGAACAAAAATTCTGCAAATGTGCACTCTCACTAACCAATACTTAGACATGTAATATCTCCTCAAAAATAACCCAAATTTAATATTAAGTGAAAACCTTCCTTAATATGTTAGGAAAAAATTCCTGGGGATATTTGATTGTTTAAGAAAAATATGTGTGTATATCCCAAAAAGATACATATAAAAGTGTAAATATATTCCAACTCACTTTGAGCACGGAATAGACTAAATCCTAAATTGGTTCAACTTTTTTGGCCTCAAGCAAAAACTTCCATTTGTTTCTTCATCTAGAAAGACTTGAGACAGTTCAATTGTGAGCTACCTGAACAAGGGAGGGACAGAGCAATCTTGGAGTTAACTTTACACATGCCTTTTTAAAAAAAATGTGTGAACAGGTAACTCAGGTAAAACCTGAGTGGTTCTTACAAAGATGTGTTACTTGCCAAGCAAACAGTATGAAAGAAAATGACACAGAAACCTGAGGACAAGGACAGGAAACGATGAGGATGGTACTGAGACCCAGAGAGTTTTCGTGGATCTGAGCTCTGTCCATTATGCGCTTTCCTCCCACCCACGAAGTCTGTGTATTCTAACAAGTTTCCTAAGAATCTGAAAGTTGGGAATCCAAGAGTATGCTTTCGCTGCAGACAACAGGCTTTCACTGTCTGAATTTTCGGATTCCAAAAATACAGTGATCCCAGGAGGTTTCTTTCTTTCTTTTCTTTTTTCTTTTTTTCTTTTTATCTTGCTCTAGGCCCAGCAGCATCTGGTTATCAAGAGGGGGCAACAGTAGGCTCACATACATTGTGTCCCCTCAGCTCCACTCCTTCCTTTCTTTAACCAGCAGTCCTCTTACTTTCCCAGGACATTGATTCAATTCTGACTGAGATACAGCTGGCATCCATTAATTACCCATGTACCGTACTTTCTTGTTTTCCTTCGATGTCACCTATTTTACCACCACACAGACTCAGATTTAATTATCTCATCTGTCAAGACTACAGTCTAAGAAAGGAAATGTTTTAGATATTAACACAGTCTCTCTTTTCCCCCTGTAACTTTAATAGAACTGTATTCCAACTTTTAATGATTTCTCAATTACTGTAAGATAGAAAAATAGCAAAAAAAAAAGTGTCGCTTTCAATTCACATAATTAAAATGGGTATCTTCCTTAGACAATTTTCAAGTTGCTAATCTAAGAAATGTGCATGGTTTAATTGTTACTAAGTGGTTAGGACTAATGACTAAAGTGGAAGAGAACTTTGCTGTTTAATATTGCATTTTTCTCCAAATCTTCTTCACATAGACAAATTCTTCCTACAAATAATAATTAGTGATTAAAAGCCACAAAACACATTATATTTGAGGTAGCCAGTGTCTCCGAATATTCCAAGCCATATTCTCCCACTAATCACTGACTAAAATGTTATGTCTCACAGATTTATGATATGCATATCAAAGAAATCAGTTTTCTACATTTCCATTTGCACTAAATCTGAAGGTGAAGAGAAGTAACCGTTATCAGAAGACATGAAATATTCATCAGGCAAGTAGACTCATAAGTTTACAAATGAGGAAAAGTGTTTTGGTCAGGGATGGACTCCCAAACCTCTGTGATCTGAATTCAGAAATTCTGAAATGTTTTCTCAGTTTCTTAGTTAACTCAAAGACCTGCAGCCAGGAATACCAGGACCTCATAACAGACGTTATTTGAAAGTAATACAGTTCATCGTAGAGTGGTTCTTTCTTGAAATCCATCTGTTCTAATTAGCTATTGCTATGTAACAAACCACTCAAAACTTAGTGGCATAAAATAACAACCATTTTATTATGATTCTGGGTTCCACGGATCATGGTTTTGAACAGCACCGCGGATCATGGTTTTGAACAGCACAATGGAGACAGTTTGTCTCTGCCTCGAGGCGACTGGAAGGCTCCAGTGCGCTGATGGTGACTGGAATCGGCTGGAGGTTCCTTCATTCACATGTCTGGTGCCCAGGTTAAGGATAACCCAAATGCCAAGCTCAGCTAGGGCTGTCAACCAGCGTGCCTGTCTGCAGTCTCTCCATGTGACTTGGGCTTATCACAGCATGGCAATTGGGTTTCAGAAAAAGCCCTCTGAGGGTCGGCTTTAGCTCAGGCGGTTACTTCGTCATGCAGATAAAGCCCTCTGAGGGTCGGCTTTAGCTCAGGCGGTTACTTCGTCATGCAGAAAAAGCCCTCTGAGTTGGAGCATCCGGGAAATGAGCGCCCAGGAGATGCAGGCTGACACTGTTCGGCTTTCTCTGGCCCAGCTTCAGAAGTCAGGCAACATCACTTCCACCAAACTCTACTGGTTACAAGTGAGTCCTGAAGGCCAGCCCAATTTCAAAGGGATTCTTCCTCTTGATGGGGGAGTTTCAAGGAGTCACATGTCCAAAGGGCATGAGGGATGGAAGATACTGTTGCAGCTATCTTTAGAAAATGTAACCTGTGACACCATCAAAGGGGAAAGATGGAACACGAAATGCATTGAACATCTTTTATATGCCGTTCTCTATGCTGGGTAATATACACATAATATCATTGAGTTACTAACTACTTCTTGTTTCAGTCCTAGCACTTGCCACATTATATTGAAAATATCTGTTTTTACTCTATCTCCCCCACTAAGTGGTAAATTCGTCCTGAGCAAGAACTCCATTTTCATCTGTTCCCAGTGCCTTATATAGTTGGCATGGATTAAATGCTCAAGTGTTTATGAAATTAAAAAAATCACCTCTGAAACTGAACTTACCACAAGGTAGTAATTATTCATTTATACATGTTTTCTGTGCTAAACTCTCTGCCTGTTGCTAATTCAGACTTTGTCTTGTTTAGCTCCAAAATTTAACACTCTGCCTGGCCTCAAGTAGGTTCTCCATAAATACTTATGAAACTGAACTTGTCTTTTTTATGAAGATCGCCCCACCATATGGAAACCAATAATAGGTATGAGGTTAAAGATAATTAATTACATTTATGTTCTTATAGTGCTAGAGACCAAAAGAATTTATTCCCCTTATCTTAGTGCTGTACAACAAACCATTTCAAAAGCTATTGACTTATAACAAAAGATGCTTTCTTATCACTTCAGATTCTGTATGTTGACTAGGCAGTTCTGATATTGGCTGGGCCTGCAGTTATCTGAGAACACAGTCGATCTGGAACCACCAAGATGGCTGCACGGCTGTTGGCAGGGAGCTCAGATGAACAGCTGATGGGAATACCTACGCCACACCTCTCTCAGTGGCTTGAGCATCTTACAGCTTGGGGGCTGGGTTCTAAAAGAGAGTATCCAAGGGCAATCGTTCCAAGAGAGAAGAAATGACAGCTTTCAGTCTCAGAAAGCTCGACTTGGAATTGCCACACTATAACTTAGGCCACATTCTATTGGTTAAGCCACCATAGCACCAGTGAGATTCAAGGGTAGAGAAAATAAGTTTCACTCTCAAAGGGGAGTAGTCAAGAATGGATAGTATCTTTCCCCACCACAGACTGGGAAGAGTGAAAGGGGAAAAGGAAGTGGAGACTACTTTGGTTCAGCTTCTGTTTGTGGACAATTGGACTAATCAGACACTACACAGTTGGTTCAGTAAAGCTCAAGGCAAGCGTTCTGAACTCTGCATGCAGAGTTCAGAAAGAGAAAACTTGATCTTTCACAACTGTCTGGTAGGGCTGGGTTCTCTACGGAAGGGATTGATGTTATTTCCTTATGAAGCCTTTAAGATAACCTAGGTGAAGATCACAAGTTGGTCGAACATATACCAGTTAACACCCTGAACATCTGCCCATTTATCTTAACCAATGCAAATTGAAAAAATAAACATTTGCATGAGAAAATAGTCATGTGTTAGTTAAAAGGGAGAGCGAGAATTACAAACTTTTATTTATAATATCATTCCATAATGTTTTTGCTTATATGTAAATGAGTTGAGGTGTTGGCATTTAGTGCAATAGTATAGGAAAACTAAAACGACTATTTTGTGCTGCTTCTAGAAGAAGCTTCCTATACACCCTTTGGGGATGGATTTCTAGAGGTTAAATGTCGAGACTGGAGCTTCTTACTCCTGGGAACTTAAATGATCTATGCTGGGTCCAAGAGCCTGGGACCTGGCCTTCTGAAACATAGTGTTGTTCAGATGAGACTTTAAATGTTGTGAAACAAATACGTGGGAAACAAAAGCTGAGTGTTTCTGAGAATTAGAGGATAGTGTGGTCTGATTTGGAGATGGACAAGCATCAGTTAGAAGATTAGAGAAACTCCCCAGGTTTGTGAGAAAAGGACAAGAAGGTGGCAAATATCTTCAGTGAAAGAGTCTAGATGGCAAGGTTAAGTGTGCTTGAAGAATAAGTTGGGGCCAACCAAATGGCTCAGTTGGTTAAGAGTGCAAGCTCTGGGCCAGCCGAGCAGGCATGTTGGTTAAGAGTTGGCTTGGAATGCCAGCTCTGAGCAGCAGGGCTCCAGTTTGGACCCCACGTGAGGGCCAGTGATGCTGCGCCCTCTACAGCTAAGATGGTGAACAACAGCTCCACCTGGAGCTGGGCTGCCCTGAGCGACCACATAGGTTTCAGTGGAGCTGCAGGGAGCTACCATAAGCTACCTTGAGCAGCAGGCAGCCAGCATGAGCTGCCAAGAGCCGCCATGGGTGGCCGTTCAGTGGCTGGTAACCAATTGCCTCACCCAGAAAGAGCGCAATGATAATACCAACATGGGCCAGTGAAGTCACGTCCTCCACAACTAGACTGAAGAACAACAGGACAGCAACTTGTCTGTTCCCCTTCTCCAATTCCCCAACGCTGTTCCCCTCCCCCAATTCCCTAATAAAATAATTTTTTTTTAAATTTTTTTAAAAAGAGTGCAAGCTCTGAGCAATAGCGGCACCAGTATGATTCCCACATGGGCCAGTGAGCTGTGCCCAAGCTGAGATGCCTCTGAGCTGGTGAGAACATGTGCTCTTAGCAGCAAGGTTGCCAGTTTGACACTCATATGGGATGGTGGGCTGCACACACCCCACCCCCCCCATCCCAACCCTGCAACTAAGATTGAACACGGCACCTTGAGCTGAGCAGCAGCGAGCTGCCAACCAGATGGCTCACTGTACAACAAGGTTGCCAGTTTGACCCCTGCATGGGATGGTGGACTACACCTCCCCCCTACCCCCCCACCCTCCCGCAACTAGATTAAGAGTGGCAACTGGACTTGGAGCTGATCTTGCACCCTCCACAACTAAGATTGAAGGACAAGAACTTGACTTGGAGCTGATGGGTCCTGGAAAAACACAATGTTCCCCTCCCCCAATTCCCAACACTGTTCCCCTCCCCAATTCCCCAATAAAAATCTTTTAAAAAAGAAAAAAGAATAAATTGAAGGTGGCAGGACCTCCAGGTGGGGTGTATGGAGGGCCACTAAAAGCAGAATATTAAGCTCTGTGTTCCCAGAAGCCATAGCATGGACCCATGCAGAACAAGACAAGGTCCCTGGGAGGCACAGTCTCTAAATAGACTGAAGAGCAAAGGCTCTCCCTAATTTCCTGGATTGCAGAAATGCTGCCATTCTGTTCAAGCCTAAAACAGGAGGGGGAAGACACTAAAAATAATTAAGATTGGATTTCAGCCCTAATGAATAAGAACAGTCATATGAAATTTGATTGCACCCAGTATTAAAAACTGTGAGATTACTTTTATCTCAAGAGAAATTTAGACCTTTCCTCTCTCTCTCTCTCTCTCTCTCTCTCTCTCTCTCTCTCTCTCNCACACACACACACACACACGAGTATAAGAAAAAAACATAAAACATACTGTAATTATTAACAATTGCTATTTACAATATATGCTGTTATGGCTGAAATTGTTTAATTTTTAAGGTTTGGTTTTTTGTTTTTTTTTGTTTTTTGAGGTTTTTTGCAGCGAATATATATTAACTTCAAAATTGCAAAAATATAGGAAAAAAAGTAGAACCGAATAGATGACAAGCAAAAACCCAAAGTATATCTTACTCCCTAGTTACAGATCAAGTAATTCTTGATCTGTAATCAGGCGCATTGCTCCAAGCAAAATCCAATGAAATGAGTTTATATGGTCAAAAACAGAGCAGGAAGACCTTAGCCAAAATAGTTCTCCTACGCAGAGAAGAATTAGCTGTCCAGTGTTTACAAATGCTGGCAGAAACAGCGTAACAGCTCTTATTTTAGCAAACTTACTATCTCTTTTCACCACTTTCAAAAGATAGATTACTCTGAAGCAGACTCTAAAATGTGTCTTTACTCTTATCTCAGTGAAGTTAAGCTTTCTATGAAATAAGGAAAATATTTGGAAACAGTATCCGTTTCACTTTTACATCTCTGGAAGGGGTCAGTTCTAGCGTGAGATGAGAGGAAGAAGGCAACAAGAGAGAGTAGGAATTGGTTAAAGTATTTTCTTTTTTTAATAACAAAGAAGAAAGAGAAGGAGGAGGCAGGTGATAAGTCCTTCAGTAGCAACTATATTTTGGTGTTTTATATGCACTAAATTGGCTGGAATCTCTTTAGGTCCTGCTGACGTGCGTTGAGCATCTTTTCTAAGACTGGTATTTCCAACCCATATTATGTTAAGGACACAATATAATTTCACTTTCAAGAGTGAAAAAAAGAAATGGTATAGAGGAAATATACATTCTCTTTAATCACGCAGTTGAAGGCTGAGGGCTGGGATGACAGAGGAATTGGGATCAAAGCAGAAAACTATGACACAGCAACTTCTGAGTTCATCAACTGGATTTTAAAAGTATTGCATCAGAGCAGCTTAACTATGAAAACACAACTGAATTAGTCAGGTGTCTCCAGAGAAACAGAATCAATAGGATGTGTGTCTATCTATCTGTCTATCTATCTATCTATCTATCTATCTATCTATCATCTATCTACAGAGGGATCTATTTTAACGAATTGGTTGACACAGTTATTGGGGTTGACAAGTTCAAAAGCTACAGAGTAGGTCAGCAGGTTGGAGACCCATGGAAGAGTTATGTTGCAGCTACAGTCCATAGACAGTCAGGACTGAATTCTGCCTTCCTCAGTCTTGTAAGGCCTTCACCTCACTAGGTGAGGGTAATCTTAACTCAAAGTCTGCTGATTTAAATATTAATATTATCGAAAACCTACCTTCACAGCAACACCCAAACTGATGTTTGACCAAAAATTTGGATGACTCAGCCTAATCAAATTGACACATAAAATTAACCATCACAAAAGCAAACACTTTTGAAAAAATGTAGAGAGCCCAGGAGCAAGTAAAAGATGACTCAATCAGATGATGAAGTGGTATCATAAAGAATATATTTTTT
Organism: Hipposideros armiger; assembly: GCF_001890085.2. NCBI lineage: Eukaryota > Metazoa > Chordata > Mammalia > Chiroptera > Hipposideridae > Hipposideros > Hipposideros armiger. The sequence continues at coordinate 4,543,635 of NW_017731400.1, read as the reverse complement.
TCCAAACAAACTGCTCATTAACAAAAGTTGAAGCATCAGTTTGAAGGTAGTTATTCCAGAATGAGTGGAAGCTGAGCTTCTTGTTAAAAAGGGAGGTCTCAGATTCCATTTGTTTTTTCAATCAGGTGTACATTTTAAAGTCTCTTTTCTCCAAGCTACCTTCCACTGTGACGTTCTGTTTTTCTGAAAGGACCATTAATTCCTGTATTTACCTTGTTGTTATTTCAATAAATCTAAATTATACCTGAATTTCAACCAAGACCTTTATTACTTGGCCACCACACTTAACCTTATTTCCTTCAATTCTCCAACTGCAACTTTGGTTGCAATCAACACATCACTTTAGTGTTGTGTATAGAAAGTTGTGACTTTCTATACTAGTCACACTTTGTAGCCATATTTATTTTCTTCTCATCTACAGTGATTTTTCTGTCTTCTCTGCCTATTCACCAAGCATATCAATCCTTCACACATCAAGATAACCTCTACCTAATCTATTCATCAAATTCATCTATGAATTCTCTATTTTTGCCAGTAGTAAGTGCTCAACAAGTCTTTCTTTAATTTATTAAGTACGTTATCATATAAGGTATCATAATATTAATACTATTGCAGTAAATTCAGTTCCATTAAATGTTTCCAAATTTTGCTGATACAAAAAAGAGAAAAATAAATATATCATTCAAGAAATCGCATTGTTGTTTAATGAGTACACAAATGCTTTATAGTTCCAGAATCACAAAATTTTATCTTCAGTAAACAGAATGTCTATAGAGCCACCAGTAACTGGGCTAGGCTCTTGAGATAAAATGAGAGATGCAATCACATCTAGTATGGAAGAAAAAAAATGAAACGAAAACCAAACATATTTTCAATACAACATGATACCTGTATCATTTAGAAACCATGTTTCCTTATTTTAAAGCTGAAGACACCAAGGCTCAGAAAAAAGAAACTGCTCATCCACAATTACATGTATATTTAACTAGGACTGAACCCCCCCAGCGGTTCATTGGTTGCTTCAGCTAATTACAATCTATGGGGAGAAAATTATCTACAGAGAAAAGGTCCACCCAAATAACACTGCAAATCAGCACAACTCCAGATTTCACTGGAAAAACATCTCATCAAGCTCTCAGACCAAGACTTTTTTTTTTTTTTTTAGAGAACTGCCCAGCCCAGGAGCTGTAGAACATTAATCTCACCATTAAGGCCCTGACATTGCTGAGCTCTTTACCACCAGTGAGCAGCAATTATTTCTGTAGCAAGGGTCCATGTACAGAGAATTGATTCTGCAGTGCATATGAAGATCCCCTATTAGCCCCACTTGATAAGTGGGAGCTGTGCTTTCGCCTGCAGTGGAGGCTACAATTGCCCAATCGAACAACCTCTCTTCATGCATAAACATCACTCCTGCTATCACTAATGGGAAAGGTGCCACAGCGCTGCAAAAAATAGAGCCCACCGTCTCGTGATAAATCTGTCAAATGTGTCATGCTCTATGTGGAGAGCAGCGCCACAGCTGATTAAATGAGCAACCCGGTGTACAGTACAGCAATGCGTCAACACATTTCATTGCAGACAGCTGGTTCGAAGCTGGGGGAAACAGATCAGGACTTGAAATATGAGTCGTTAGAAGAGACCCAGGTAAAAATGTCCACACTGCAAACACCACGGACTTCTCTCAGCAACATGCTTTTCACTTCCTTGCCTTCTTTTGGTCACTCTCCTGGAACCAAATTTGTAAGCCTGTCAAGGTGTGCTGTAGTGCTGAGGTGACAAATACACAGCTTACCTGTGGTCTGTGTGGATGAAACAAGGCAACAATCTACCTCTGGCTGTCCTTCAACATTGTTACCACAGGACAGCCCGTTCCTGACAGCTTCATCCCAAATCAAAGCTTTCCCTCTGTGCTCCCTGCCTCCCGTTTGCACATCTATCCCACACCATATTGTGTGGTATTGTGAAATAATAAGAAATACGCATTTGGTCTTTGTCCCTACTTCCTGGCACAGAGCTCCTAAAATCCTTGGAATTTCTTGAGTGACAAAGGTGAGAGGAGTGTCTTATGTTATTCAGAATCAGTCCCTTTCAACCCTACCAGAGTTTGTGCTACTAAGGTGACTCTTGTGGGATTGCGGTGGAGTCGGAGAAGGGGGGCTGCCAGAAGAACCAACCATGTGATTGGAGGGTTGGAACCTTCTGCCCCACCCCTGACCTATGGGGAGGGAGATGTGTTAGAGGCTGAGCTCAGGCGCCAGTCACCAACGATGCCTATATAACGGAACCTTCATATAAACCTCTAATGAATGGGGTTTAGAGAGCTTCCAGGTTGGTGAGCACAAAGAGGTACTGGGAGGCTGGCACCCCAGAAAAGGCCATGGAAGCTCTGCACCCCTTCCCCATACCTTGCCTTATGCAGCTGTTCCTGAGTTATATCCTTTATATACTAGTAATAGTAAGTAAAGTGTTTTCTTGAGTTCTGCGAGCCATTCTAACAAATTCTCAAACCTGAGGAAGGGGGGATGAGAAGCCCCCAATACATAGCTGGTCAGTCAGGAGTACAGAAGGCCTAGGCTTGTGATTGACATCAGAAGTGGGGAGAAGTATTATGGAACTGAGGCATTAACCTGTGGGGTCTATGCTAACTCCAGGTACAGTCAGAATTGAATTCAACTGTAGGACGCCCAGTTGGTGTCTGTAGAGAGCTGAAAAATGGCTTGGTGTAAAAAACCCAGACATTTGTTGTCAGAAGCATTGCAAGAAGTAGAAAAGTAGTTTTTCCATTACACATTTACCCAGGGCCCTCACACCATTCTACAAGTTGCACCAAAAGTCTGTCAGAACACTCTGAGCTCCTGCCTCTCTGGCATCTGCCTCAGGGCCTTGACTGGGGCCCTGCCTAACCTTTAACCTCCCCTCTTTTTGCCATGTCTTTGTCCTCCCACAGAGCCTAGCTAAGAAGATAAAAAAAAGCAAATAACACTGTCCTAGAAAAGATAAACGTACTGTTGCAATGGCCACCTGTATAAAAGCACCTTCAGGTAAAAGAACAGACGATATATTCACATGGTAAAAATATGACTAAAGAGGCAAGAAGAAGGTGAAGGATGGATCACTGTGCAAGGGACATTTCAGTTCTGCTTCAGATAATACCTCATTAACTCCACCAACTTGAGGTGGACAGACCCTACACACCTCCGGGAAAGATTCTTACAAAGGATTCACAAAAATAGATTACAAAGGAAATTCGGAAAAGACAGTTCTTCAAAACTTTTTAGATTGTTCTCTTTTTTTTTTTTTTACTTACTAAACAGATTCTTTTATTAGCTTCAGGTGTACACATTATTCTTTTACTTGTTTGTTTATTCATGCATTCATTCATTTACGTAATCTATATTTAAAATTCACTGTGTAGATACTGTGCTAGACGAGGGGTCTAATGCCTGCTGGACACATCGTTTCTGAGCTCAAGGAATTTATGGTTACAACAAGACCTTAGAACACTTTTTCTGTGAGAGAGCAGACAGTAAATGTGTTAGGCTTTGCAGGCCATTGGGTTTCTGTTGCAACTCCTCAACTGTCGTGGTAGCACCATAGCAGCCATAAATAATGTGTAAATCAGTAAGCATGAGTGTATTCCCATAAAACTTTTCTAGGGACACTGCAATTTGAATTTCATATACTTCTCATGTATCACACAATATCATTCTTCTTTTGACTTTTTCCAGCCATTAAAAAGGTAAGAACCATCCTTAGCTCACTAGGCCTACAAAATATGAGGTAGGCTTTAGTTTGCCAATGCCTGGAATACATGGAGAGGCCCAGCAGTCAGCAGATGTCTCTTTCCCACTCAGGGCTGACAAGAAAAAAAGAAGCCCACATCAATTTTCAGGCTCCATGATACAAGGCAGGATCTCGGTTTGACTAAGTGGCCTATCAGTAGAAAGCTACTGTGTTGCTGGGGGTCCCAAAAGTATTTTTTACCAGGAATGGTCCTGCTTTTGTTGGCATTGTTCTTCATCTATAAAATGAGATTGAATCCTCCCCCACTCTTTCCCCTTTGGCTATTGTTGCAAGGATTAGAAATAATGTTCATACAATACCTAGTGTGCTGCCAGGCAGTAGAATTCACCCTATACTGGACTGCTGTAAACTAATCAGCTTTGCTTCTAAGAACGCACAGGGCATTGGAAAGATTGTTCTTCCACTTTAATTTGTATGAGGCCACTCCCTGGTGCTCTTATAATGAAGGTTTTGTTTGGTTGTTAACTGGTTGATCAATATTTTTAAGTTAGAATTTCATTATTACTTTATCATTTACTACCCTTGTTTAATTTTGGTTATATTATATACTTATTCATCCTCTTTTTTATTATTATTTTAAATAGAAACAGAAAGACTATGTGACTGGGGATTAATCTTACTCATAGATAATGCCCCAAAGAAGAGAAACATAAATATGGGTACCCCTTCTCTCCATTCCTTGGAGAGTCACTACCCTGAAAAGATCTGTTCTGGATTGGGGTAGTACCCTTAGCCTAAGAACAACCCTTTTTGCTATACATTGCATGTTTGTTTCCCCTCCAAAACTCATATGTTGAAACTTAATCCCCAATGTGACACTATTTGGATGTGGGGCCTTTAGGAGATGATTAGGTCATGAGGGTGGAGCTGTCATGAATGGAATTAGTACCCTTATAAAAGAGACCTCAGAGAGTTCTCTCTGCCGTGTGAGGATACAACGAGAAGACAGCTATCTGTGAACCAGGAAGAGGGCTCTCACCAGGCACCATATCTACCAGCACCTTCATCTTAAACTGCGTACCCCGCCTCTAGAACTGCGAGAAATAAATTTATGTTGTTATCCTTGTAAGCCACCCAGTCTGTGGTAATTTGTTACAGCAGCCTCAAGGAATTAAGAAACCCTTCCAATGATGACTATTCCACACATAAAAGCACAAATTCTGAATTGTTCAGCAAATTTCTACCTTCCCTTCCACCTTACACACACATACACACACACACACACACACACACACACACACACGCACACACACGCACACACAACTTGCCAGCTGCCAACAGAACAATAAATTCTGCCCTAATTACATCAGAAGAATATTCCTAAACCTCTCAGTTTTCTTCATACCAAGTATTTGAAACCTGCCCTGGATGAGGGCAACTTTCCACCTAAACAGACTCTACCCAATGTCCATACTTTAAAATCTCAGTTAACACCAAATGAAACAGAATAAAGGCTGGTGCCTTATTGCTCTTCATTTGTATTTTAAATAACTTCATATGACTCTTATATGAATTGGTTGAAAGTATATGATCCTCACAACTATAAATTAGCAGATCCCTTCTTATGCTGATGCAGTGCACTCATTAACACGAGCTTGGGATAATGTGAACAAATCGCTGGCCCTGGTAGGTAATTGACAGAAATGATACTTTGGCATTAGCCATGTTAAAATATAATAAAACTAGTGTATTTCACAAACATTTTCCAATTGAGCAGGATTTTAAAAAATTAATCACCCTATTCAGTTACCTGGGAGGATACTGTTTCACTTAATCACTATAAACAACAGGTATTGAGCACCTAATTCACACTTAGCATTATGCTAAGTGAAGTACCGTACATAATTCTCACATAGCACTCTGAACTGAATGGTGCTATTGTTTTTACTATATAGATAAAGAAAATTAGGATTAAATGAGTGACTAGCCCACAATTCCACAGCTAATGAATGATGAATCTGGGATTTGAATTTTGGTCTGACTTAACCGCTTTTGAGGCTAATGGCTAAAAAACATTGTTTCTCATGAACTGATTCATGCCTAGGAGCCCAAAAGGAGGATGCAAGTTTTTCTAAAGTTTTTCTAAAGCTCTATAAGGTTCTTTCATAGTTTAGGTATCCAATTGGTAATAACAGAGCTTACATTTATTTGTTTAGCTTAAAAACTTTCATACTATACATCCAGAAGGCTAGGACCTTCTCTGAGTACTTGTTTGAGCACATTAAGAGATTAAACCTTTTTTTTTTTAAAGTAACAATAGCCTTATTTATAACCATTCTCACAGCCCATCTCCACAGGTGAAACAAACAATCATGTCCAAACATTTCACAACATCTGTATGTCTGGTATATAAAGCATGTTGACTTCTTTTTAATAAACAATACAAGTGGCTCTCCCCTTAGTCTAGTCAGATAATTTAATCATGACTTAACTTTGATACTGAAGTTGATTAGAATTGTAATAACTGAACTAAAGGAGCAAGAGGAAACAATTTCACTGAATTAAATTGGTCATCAGAAACAAATACATCAACTTTATTAGCCTAGGTTTCAGAAAAAGGCCTTCTCTGAGTTACAATTTCATGTTATAACTAGCTGTTATAGTCAATATAATATATACTAGCTTCTATTTTTGGAAGGACTATGCATCTGTTACAAAATAACTGAATACAGTGTTTATCATGTTACCTAATATCTTTTACATAAAGATCCAAATGATAGATTCCTTCCAGAATTTGTTGTAATTTTCTTTCCAAAATAACTTGTAGCCTCCTTAATTACTAATCAATAAATATTATCTAACCCACTGGGTTTTCTATATTGTTTCTGTGCCAAGCTTATTTTGTGCTTTGTCCTTTGTGAAACAGAGAGCCAAATTTAGTCTTAGCTACAGGAACCAACTAATTATGTTTCTGTTAAATTTCTCCTGTTCTCTAAATGATCTTTTTCTTTCTTTTAAATGTCTATCTTCATTGTCCAATCACTTTTATATTCTAGTGTCATAAAACATTGCTTATACTACAGGGTAAGGTCAATATAAACTAGAAAATAGATTAATGAATAGTTGCACATATTTATGTAATACAGGTCATAAAAATATACAGTCATGGGTAGTATCGTGAAATGAGATTGAAAATGGGGAATTTATTCATTAGTAAGCAATTATCTTCACAGAAAAAAAACCCCCAAAACCTCTTCACTGTTATATGCTACCTTCTTAAACATTGGCCCGCCATTTGCTACAAACATGATGAAAGTGTTTGTGGTATATGCCCAAGCCATCATTTCATTGGAAAAGCAACTTAAAAAATATATATCACATCAGTTAGTCCCCCAAGGAAACAAATGTTGAAAAGCAGTAAATGAAGAACCAGCAACTCTCCTATCCAACTGAGAATAGTAGAGGGGGTCCCATAAGTAGGGGTAGTGACATTATCAATATCTACGAGTATATGTCACTCTTTGAATAGAAGATTAAATTGTTTCCACATACACAAAGCCTTGTATAGATTATTTAGTCAATGCTCAGGACATACTTACTAGCCCTTAGTCCCTCATATTATCTTGAAATAAAGGCCACATCTTAAAATAAACAAGTTATAAATCAATGTGATACATTTGCCACAGATATATTGGGTTGTTGGAAAAGTCATGACGCATTTTTGCAACAAAAAACAGAAAAAATACGTCATGACTTTTCTGACAATCCAATAGAATAGAGTTTTAAAATATATCCTATCTACAATTCAGATCATGTCTACCAAGTGGATGGTGGCATCTATTCAAAACAGTAAAATTTCATCAGGTAGATTTCCTCCGGTTGTAGATAATAATGGGAAGACTAAAAGGTTAGACAGATGGTTATACTTATTTAAAATAAAAATACAACATCTTGGGTAATATTAAAATAGAGTAATTAGTAAACTCTAAAAATATGGACAAATAAAGACATACATAGGATAGCAAGATCTAAGCACTATAATACATGGAAGTACAATGGGGTACTGCCTCCCCCAGCTATTTCTTTCCAATTACTTAACTAAACTAACAAGTTGCTGCTGTATATAAAGTATTCTTCTAGCCATGAAGAACACAAAAAATAAATTAAAGTCTCTGCCTTGAAGGATTTTGTAAGTTATATAGCTTTATTAATCATCCTCATTACAAATATACTCTAATTTCAAGATTAGAAGTCTCTGCACCTGTACCTGTCTCTGTGCATCCTCTCTGTTATAATCTGCTGCCTTATCCCAGTTTGACTTTGTTTTATCCATTCTACTTTTTTAGTGTCTTACAAGATTCTATCACTGTTCTTGGTAAGAAGCTTTATGCTTATTTCTTCATTTCTCTACTTTGCCTCTTCATAGCAAGTTGACAAAAGCCTCTCGGAAACCTTCCTGACCATGAACTGCACTTCAGCAGTCAGGTGGCAACACACCAGTTACTCAGGAATGGCTTCTATAGAAGACCATCTTGAAGGCCCATAAAATCACACTGCATTACACAATGCTAAATGTTTAATACATTAACAATTGAATGCTTCTTATATTTCTGACTATTTTTTTCTTTTGTATTTATTTAATAAATTGTTTTTGAAATTATATGGTAATTATATGTATGTTACAATGAACAACTTTTGTTTTTATATTTGTTTTTGTTTTTTTAAATAATTTATTTTTCAATTACACTTGACATATAATATTATATTAGTTTCAGGTCTTCAACATAGTGCTTAGACATTTATGTAACTTAGGAAGTGATCACTCCAATAAATTTAGTAACCATCTGACACCATACATAGTTATAACAATATTAACAATAGTCCCTATCTATACTTTACATCCCCATGACTGTATTGTAACTACCAATTTGTACTTCTTAACCCCTTCCCCTTTTTCACCCATCCCCCCAAATGCCTGCATATCTGGCAACTTTCAAAATGTTCTCTGAATGTAAGAGATTGTTTCTGTTTTGTTTGTTCATTTATTTTGTCTTTTAGAGTCTACAAATAAGTGAGATCATATGGCTTATCTCTGTCTCACTTATTTCACTTAGCATCATACCGTCTTGGTCCATCACACTGTTGTAGAATCTATTCTTTTCTATGACTAATATTCCATTTTATATATGTACCACTTCTTAATGCATTCATTTACTGATGGACACAGGTTGCTTCCATATCTTGGCTATTGTAAATAATGCTGCAATGAACATATGGATGCATATATATGTCTTTTTTCATTAGTGCTTTGGGTTTCTGTGGATAAATACCCAGAAGAGGGATTAGTGGGTCTTTCTCAGTCTCTTATTATAGCCTTTGTTTTAAAGTCTATTTTGTCTGGTTTAAGAATTGCTACTTCAGCTTTTCATTTTCCATTTTCATGAAATATCTTTTTCCATCTCTTTACTTTCAGTCTGTGTGTATCTTTCAATCTGAAGTGAGTCTCTTGTAAGGCTCTCATTTTCTTATCCATTCAGCCACACTATGTCATTAGATTGGATAATTTAATAAATTTACATTGAAAGTAATTGTTGATTGATATGAAGTTATTGCCATTTTATTATTCATTTAAAAAATTTTTTTCCTTCTTCTTCTTAAAGAAATCTCTTTAACATTTCTTATAATACTGGTTTACTGGCTATGAACTCCTATAGCTTTTTCTTGTCTGTGAAGCTTTTTATCTGTCCTTCAATTCTAAATAATAGTTTTGCTGGGTAGAGTATCTTGGTTGTAGGTCCTTGTTTTTCATCAATTTGAATATTCATGCCAATCCTTTCTAGCCTGCAAAGTTTCTGTTGAGAAATCAGCAGACAGTCTTATGGGAGCTCCCTTGTAGGTAACTAACCTTTGGCATTTTGAGTATGATGTGTCTTGATGTGGGCTTCCTTAGGTTCATCTTGTTTGGGACTCTCTGCAGTTCCTGGACTTGTGTATTTTCTTCACCAGGTTAGGGAAGTTCTCAGTCATTAGTTTTTCAAATAATGAAGGTTTTCAAATAATAACAGAGGTTTTCAATTCCTTATTCTCTCTCTACTCTTGGTATCCCTATGATATGAATGTTGGTATGCTTGATGTTGTCTTAGAAGCCCCTTAAATTTTTCGCATTTTTATGGACTGTTTTTCTTTTTACTGTTCTGGTTGGGTATTTTCCACTACCTTATCTTCAAAATCACTGATTTGATTCTCTGCTTCATCTTATCTACTGTTGCTCCCCTCTACTGTAGTCTTCATTTCTTTTTTTTTTTAAGATTTTTATTGGGGAATTGGGGGGATGGAAACAGCGCTGGGGAATTGGGGGAAAGGAAACAGACAAGTTGCTGTCGTTTTGTTCTTCAATCTAGTTGTGGAGGACGTTGCTTCACTGGCCCAAGTTGGCACCATCATTGCGCTCTTNCAACCCACTGCCACAGGGGCTGCAGCCTACACCATTGCCGGCAACTCATGGCAGCCCAGCTCCAGGTTGAGCTGTTGATCAGCATCTTAGCTGTGGAGGGCAGTGTCACTGGCCCTCATATGTGGGATCTGAACTGGGGCCCTCTGGCATCCCAAGCCAGTTGTTAACCATCACGCCACTCAGCCAGCCCTGTATTCTTCATTTCAATTATTGTATTCGTTATTTCTGGCTGGTTCTTTTTTGTGTTTTCTATCTCCATTTTTATGTTTCCTAACTCTTTGTTGAAGTTCTCCCTGAAATCATTGAGCAACCTTATAACCAGTGTTTTGAATTGTGCACCTGGTAAATTGCATGTCTCCATTTTGTTTTGTTCTTTTTCTGAAGCTTTGTTCTGTTCTTTCTTTGGGGACATATTTCTTTGTCTCCTCATTTTGGATGCCTCCCTGTGTTTGTTTCTATGTATTAGGTGGAACTACTATGTCTCCTGGTCGTGGTAGAGTGGGCTTATGTAGTAGGTGTCCTGTGGGACCCAGTGTAGCAATGTTCCTGGTCACCTGAGCTGGGTGTTCCAGGTTTGTTCCTTGTGAGGATTGTGTGTACCCTCCTATTGTAGTTGAGCATTAGTTGCTGTTGGCACATCAGTGGGAGGGACTAACACTCAGATTGATTGGTTGTGAGGACTGGCTGGTACTACAGTGGAGGAACTGTTATGCAGGGGCTGACCCTCTGGAGCAGGAGTCATTTTAGCAGGGCTCTAGTGCCTGCCGAATCTGCCTTTTGGGTGTATCATTTGTGGAGGTCGTTGGGTGGTGCTCTGGTGTGGTCTGAAGCTGGCTACCTGATGGGCTGTTCTGAGTCATCTTGGGAGTGACTGTTGTGCAGGTCAAGTTGAGCCGCTACCTGTGTCCTGTCCAGGGCCACTTGGTAAGATCTACAAAGTGATCTTCAGATGATTCCCACTTGTGCTATGCTTGGAGGTGCCTGGGAGAGGCTACGCTGCAAACTGAGGCCAGCTGCTGCTAGCGCCAGGCTTGGGGCTGCTTAGTAAGTGGTACGGGGCACACTAAGGCCAAATTCTGCTTGTTTGGGGTTTGTGAACCTTTGAAAGATTTTAGGAAAGTACATAGCATGAGCTAAGATAGGTCACTTGTATGAAAAAGCCACTGGAAGTGGCTTGGGTGGGCCCACCAGTTGGGTGAGGCAGGGTCTCAGGGAAACACTAGGGTAGGGAAAACACTGTTAGCCAGGTTGATTGCACTGCAGATATGATACCCACCTCAGTCTGCATGCTGAGAATGGGGAAGGTTCAACAAAGGAACATGGCTTTTGTTAGTACTTCTGTCTGGGAGAAAACTACCCCTCTAGCATTCATCCTGAAGTCAGACAATTTTGTTCCTCCCCATTGTCCTTGTGCCTTTGAGCTGCTGCCCCAGCACTGGAGCTCAGAATGAGTGAGTCCATCAGTGAGTAAATCTGTGAGCAGGCCCTTTAAGAGGAATGCCTGGGACTCTAGCAACTCTCCACCTCATTCAGTCACAATCTCTATTGGTTTTCACAGCCAGAAGTTGTAAGGACTTTGCTTATTGGCACTGAAACACTGGGAAGGGATGCCTTGTGTGGGGGTGGGACCCCTCACTCCTCAGGGGTCACCTCCATAGCCAAGATATTCCTCCTGATTTTTAACAACAACACATATGTGTGGGACAGGCCCAATTTGCATCTTCACCCCTTCTATCAGTCTCAAGGTGGTTTCTTCTCTATGTCCTTAATTATAGGACTTCTGGTCAACCTCACTTCAGGTGATTCTCAGTGATGGTTGTTCTGTAGTATAGTTAAAATTCTGATATGCTTGTGGGAGGCGGCAGAACAGCATTTACCTACTCTTGCATCTTATCCAGAAGCCCTCAATAAGCAACTTTTGATTTCTTTTGTCATTTCAGACAACCTAACACACACCTGTGACTCCATCCCTGTATCACACATGTGCAAGTTAGCATCAAAAATAGAAAATACAGGATTTCAGAGTTTGACTAAGATGAGTTCTATATTTTTTTCTGCTGAACCGATTAACTCTTATTTAAATCATTGTCAGCCATATGTCAGATTATCTCAGATAAGGGTATACATGAGGGGAAAAAAACAAAGAAAAAGAAAGACAAGAATTCTGCAAATCTTGGGTCAGCCAAAAGTGTAGTTTAAAATGCAATGGGTTCATTCTATTTGTTATGGTTCTGAATTATTCATTACTCAGACACAGGGGGAAATGCACAAATATTGAGTTTTTGTATTTGGTCAACTTAATGTCACAGGTTCTGTATAATGTGACAGCATTGCATAATATACATTGAAAAATGCATGTTCTATTCACTTTATTCTCATACAGCCCTATATCAAATCTTAAAGTCGAGACAAATTTAGCGGCTTCTCCCTGTGGGTTATTATTTGAACCTCTGCAAGCTTAAGCATGTAATATAGGACTGTTCATTAATAAGAGTATTTAGTCTTCAGATTGTTAGGGTGTTCTGAAATATATTCCAAAAGAGTTAGTTCAGGATTTCCAGTTCCAGCAATATGATAAACTAAGTCTGAAGGCTCTCCCAAAACAGTCCCTTAGAAATGGTGGAAAAACATAACCAAAAGTTTGTTGAATGTTTAGTTGAGGGTCATTTCTAGAAATTAGAAATAAAAAGGACTAAAAATCAAAATGGTAAGACAGGGGTGTAATATTGGGGGATGGAGGAGGATTCTGCCTTGGATTTTAGTATCCTAACAGCTGGACTTTAGTATCCATGTGATAACTTAAATTAAGGCCATCCTCTATGCAAAAGGGTAGCTAGGGCAAAAATTAACTCATAAAACTGGGCTCCTTGGAGAGTATACAAAGGAAAGAGGACAAGGGGGAAAGTGTGCCAATACATACAGGGAAAGAATAAGAAAGACCAAGGAAGGTTCAGCAAAACAAACAAAAAGCCCCTTTGAAAATACAAACCCAGATATACTTTCTTCTTGCTCAGATATTACCACATGGTCCAGGAAACTTCAAGGTGAGAATTAATACAAGGTTTGGTCATGAATTACTGATAGTCCTGAGACATTTAGACATTTCCAAAACTCAGGCCCAAAGGATGTCATGGAAATAATAAGCCCCACCTAAAAGACATGGTCACAATGAAAAATTACAGAACAGAAAAGAAATCAATCCAACATGTACAAGATTAAGCAAGATTAGAAATGCAAGAACTTCAGATGATAAAACAGTGATCAGAAAGAGAACAAAATAAGCAAAATAATTAAAAGCATGAAATCCAACTGTTAAGTTGCTTAGGATGGAAATAAGGTATTGGAAATAAGCCAATTAGAACTTACACAAATAAAACATTAATCACTGAATTTGAAAACTCAATAGATAAATTAAATAACAGATTAAAAATAGCTGAGAGAATTTGTGAATTGGAATATGGATGTGAGAAAACTAAACAGAATAAAGGACTAAATGTTACAGAGATAGAAAATGTAAAAAAGATAGATAAAATAATGAATTCCAGGACATGGCTAATGTGAGTTCCAAAAGGAAAGAATAGAGAGAGGCAATATTTATGAAAATAATGGCTGAAATTTTTTGAGAAATGATGAAAGACATAGTCCTTAGATTGAAGATGTGTGTCTAGTAACTCTAGAGCAGCATAAATAAAAGTAAATCCCACCCAGGCACATATTTGTAAAACCAAAGAATACTAAAAATAAGAAATAAATTTAAAAACCAACAGAAGGAATAGTAGATTATCTACAATGGTACAAAAATTTTACAGATGAACAATAAAGGCCACATGACAGTGAAACAATATATTAATAATATTTACAAAAAATAATTGTCCCACAAGAATTTGCATCCATTTTTTAAGAGTGAGAGAAAAATAAGCCATTTTGTCCAAAAAAAAAAACCTAAGAAAATTTACTACTTACAAATTTTCAGAAAAGTACTAAAAGACAAATTTAATTTAAAAGAAAAAAAAAGAAATAAATGGAACCCACATGGAAGGAGTGTAAGTATGAAAAAAAATAGTGAACAAATAAATGAATAAGCAAGAATTGACTGCATAAAAAGTAATCAGTAAATTAGTATAATCAAGACAAAGTATAAATTAAAATATTGCACAACAATTACCCACATGTGGAAGGAGGACATGGGGTTACAAATAAAGAAGTCTAGTTTCTATTACTGTCTTGAGACAGTTTGAGATAACCAATAACTTTAGGTTAAATATTTTCTATTCAAATTTTAAGGGTAGCCATTAAAACATACAACAAAGCTTTTATGTTCAAAACCAGTAGAAGGGGAAAATGAGCATAAACAAAATTCAATACATGTAATACAAACTAGGAGAAAAATAGAAGTCAAGAAAAATATAATAAATAAACAACATAAAAGTAAGTAGTGGGGGGGGGACGGAATCCAAATAAACCTAAATGGACAAAAACCAATAGCTGAAAATCAGTGATTCTCAGATTGTAGTTACAAAATTAAACCCAGATATAGTTAAATTAAACCCAGGCACTGTTGACCCCAACCCCACAACCCTTCCTCTACCTGAGTTCCTCTCTAGCTGCTCTTGGTTGTCTGCACCCTGAGAGCTCCCCACCTACCTGTTGAGAATACCTGGTTATTATCTCTGCTTGAGGGCTTTTATAAGCTTTCTGACTTCACAGAGAATCAGTCAGGATGCGTGAGGGAGTCAATGTCCAATGCAACCCTCTAAGACCCGGAGTCAGTTTAAATCTCCCAGCCTCCCCAGGCCCCAGGGGAAGGTTTCTTACAAGGTACTCAGGGTGACTGAGCCCCAGTTCTCTACTCAGGTCATCTACCTTTTTTCACAAACTTTATTGGCTTTTCACTCATTTGATTTCCTTCATTTTCTCACTTAAGCTTCCCTGACTTCACTTCCCAAATAAATTAGCTACACCTGAATCTGAGTCACAGTGTCTGCTTTGGAGAAAGTTAGCTGGAAATGCCATCTAAAAAGACAATACTGTAAACAACAAAGACATCTAATGAGACATAAATTTAAAAAAAAAGAAAAAGAAATGGAAGAGGGTATATCTGGCAAATACTAAACAGAAGAGTAGATAGATAGACAGACTGCCAGATAGATAGATGACAGATAGATAGCTGGATGGATAGATAGGTAGATAGAGATAGATGATAGATAGATAGATAGATAGATAGATAGATAGATAGATAGATAGATAGATAGATAGATAGGTGATAGATATCAAGACCATTGTGAAAAAATAAGGACAATTCTAAACTACGTGCTTTCAAAAATATAATCTCAAATATATTAAAGAATCCCAAAAATTACAAAGAAATAGACAAACTAACAGTTCTAGTAGGAGATTGTAAAATTATATCTTTTAGTAATAGACCACACTGAATAAAAAATAAGTAAGTTTATGAAATAAATTTAGAGCTTGACCTGATAAAATAGGTAGAACATATGAGGACAAAATCAAGTCTCAACAAATACCACAGAATACATATCAACTAAATTCTCTGTGATGCGGTAAAATTAAAATAATAATCTCATATTCTGAGAAATTTGAAAAACAATCCCTAAATTATTCATGAGCCATAGAAGATATGAAAATGGAATTAGAACAAATGTAAAACTGAATGACAATGAGATATATGTAAACAGTCCCTTGAAAAAAATTGTTTTAAATTGATTATATTAACATGAAAGGAAAATTAAAAATTAAAGTCATCTAACTGAAAAAAATTAACAATAGAATATACTCTAAGAAAATGAAAGAAAAGAAAATATTAAAATAAAGCCAAAATATTATTTAAAAAAATAAAAAATATTAGAACTAATTAGAGCTACATTTTCCAATAATGTATCCACTAGCTTCATGTGTCTATTGAGCACTTGATATGTGACTAGTGCAACTGTGAAACTGAATTTTTAATTTTTAATTAATTTAACTATAAAATTTAAAACTAACACAATTCAAAAATATGTTTTATTAAATATTATTCTTTAGGTAAATTTTATTGTTTTAGCAGAACTACATTTTACTTCAACCATTGAAAATTCATTATCCAATTATCCAATTTGAGATCTCCTGTGAGTATAAAATACATACCAGAGTTTGGTGATATAGTATTAAAAAAGTAAATCATTAATAATTTTATATTGATTACATGTTAGAATGATAACATTTTGTATATACTGTATTAAATAAAATATATTATTAAACTTAATTTCACCTGGGTTGGTTTTTTTTTCTGTGTTAGAATGTAGCTACCAGAAAATTTTAAATTACTTATATGGTTTACATTACATTTAGATTGAAGAGTGCTGACTTTCAGAGTTTAGCAATATTATTGAGAACAAGATTAAAATACAAACTATAATAGTATTTCTATGCAACAAGAAACAATTATAAATAAAATTTTATTATGATGCAATTTGCAATTGACACAAGACTATAAAGAACTGAGAGCAAAAGCACTAAAAGACATTAAATATACCAAAATAAAAAATGTTCCAAATTAATTGATTAAAAGTTTAAATATCTTAAAGATGACAGTTCTCTCCAAATAAATAAATAAATTCAGTGTAATTTAATTACATTTCTACATACTGCACATGAACATTTGGAAGTAGAAAATAAAAAGCAATACCATTTATACTTAGATATAAATCTAACAAAATATTTGCAGGATCTTTATGCTAAAATCTATGAAACATTGATTAAAAATCAAAGAAATCTATAAAAATGGAGAGATAAGTCATGTTCATGTAGTAAAAGACTCAATGCCATTATAAATTCAACATGAACCAAATCCAAATCCCAGTAGAAATTTTATAAATATCAACAAGTGAATCTAATATGTATAGGGTAACACAAAGAAATTAAAATAGTTGAAACAATTTTGACAAAGAAAAAGTTCAAGAGCTCACACTATGTAATTTCACAGCCTACTATATACAGCTATAGTTATTAAATAGTATATTATCAAAATAGACCCACACAAATATGGTCAATTGATCTTGAGAAAGGTACAAAGGCAGTTAATGGAGAAGAGTAGTCTTTTCAACAAGTATTTCAAAATAATTAAATGTTTACATTAAAAAAACTGAACAATGACCTATAAGGTTACATACCTATTACAAAAGTTAAATCAGAATGGAGCATAGGCGTAAATGTAAAATTTTAAACTATGAAAAGTTGTTTAACCTTGAGTGAGGTAAAGGATTCTTAGACATAATACTATAAGCACAACCAATAAAGGACAGAAAAAAATAACTAAAACTTTATCATAATTAAAATATTTTTTTGCTCTGTGGAGGATATGGTTAGGAGCATGAAAAGCAAAACACCAACTGAGAGAAAATATTTGCAAATCACATATCTGACAAAAGACTTGTATCCAGAATATATAAAGAACTCTCAAAATTCAACAATAAAGAAACAAAAAAAAACAATAAAAGAGTTCACAAAATGTTGAACAGACACATCAGTTAAAAAATTGGTGCAGATGGAAAACAAACACATAAAGCATAATGAGATACCACCACATACCTATTAAAATGGCTAAAATTAAAAATTCATAAATAGGTAATTGATCATACCAAATGCTGGTGAGGATGTAGAGCAACTGAAACCCTCACACATTGCTGGCAGGGATGCAAAATTGTACAGCTACCATAAAAAGCTGTTTGATAAGTCCCTTAGAAAGTTAAACATACACTTACATACAGCTGAGCAATTCCACTCCTCAATTAGAAAAAGGCTATTGAGTCAGATTTCCAGTCAAGATTGTGGAATGGGTAAACACTGTGCCCACCTCTTCTCAGGAACATATCAATTACAACTAAATAACCACAGAACAACCATTACTGAGAATCACCTGAAGTCTAGCTGAACCGAAGCCCTACAATTACAGACACAGAGAAGAAGCCACCTTGAGACTTGTAGGAGGGGCAGAGACGCAGAACAGGCTGGTCCCACACCTGCATGTGACCATTAAAAATCAGGAGGGACATCTCAGTTGCAGAGGTGGCCCCCTGGGGAGAGAAGTCCTCAGAACTTCTGACTGTAAAAATCAGCAGAGATTGTGGCCGAGTGTGACAGCAGAGAGCGGCTGCACTCCCAGGTGCTTCTCTTAAAGAAACCACACACAGGCTTACTTACTCTGAGCTCCAGTGCTGGGGCAGCAACTCAAAAGGCACCAGGAACATATGGGGAGGAATTGAGTTGTCTAGCTTCATGGTGTAGGCTAGAGGGCCAGGTTTCCCCCGGCAGAGGAGCTGGCAGAACCCATTGTTTCTTTGTTGAGCCCTCCCCCTCCTTACGTATGGATGCATGCAGATGCTATATCTGAGTCTCCATTGAACTGGCTATCACCTTTCCTCTGCCCCATCCTAGTGATTCTGTGAGACCACGCCCGCCAACTTTCAGGCACACCCAAGTCACTTCCGTCCATATAAATGGCCTGCATTGGCTTATGCTGCAGACATTTGTAAAATTTCTCACAGGTTCAAAAAACCCAAACAAACAGCATTTGGCTTCAGCATGTCCAGTACTACTGGCTAAGCAGCCTTAAGCCCAGCACTAGTGACAGCAGCGTTGATTTGCTGCGTGGCCTCTCAAGGCACTTCCAAGCATAGCATGGGTGGCAGCCATCTCTGGATAACTTGTGGCTCATGCCAGGTGGTCCCAGGCAGGACAAGCAATGCAGCCGAACTTGACCTGAAGTGGGTCCCCTCCCTGGAGACCCTGGTGCTGGCAGATCTAGTGGCCAGGTTTAGACTGGGCTGGAGCATCACCCAGTCACCTCCAAGGACAACACACCCAAAGGGCAGACTAGGCAGGCACCAGAGCCCTGCTAAAGTGAAGCCTGTCTTTGTGTCAGCCCCTGCAAAACAGTTTATCAACTGTAGTCACAGCCAGTCCTCACAACCAATCAGCCTGAGGATCAGTCCCTCCTATTGATGTGCAAACAGCAATCAAGTCTCAACTACAACAGGAAGGCACACACAAGCCACACAAGGGACACACCTAGAGCACACAGCTCTGGTGACCAGGGAAACTGCACCACTGGGCCCCATGGGACACCTACTACCTAAGCCCACTCTACTAAGACTGGGAGACATAGCAGCCCTACATAGAAATGAACACAGAGAGGCAGCCAAAATGGGAGATAAAGAAACATTTCCCAAATAAAAGAACAGAACAAAGCTGCAGAAAAAAACTAAATAAAACAGAGACAAACAATCTACTAGACAAAGAATTGCAAACGCTGGTTACAAGGATGCTCAGTGATCTCAGGGAGAACTTCAACAAAGAGATAGAAAACATAAAAATGGAGATAGAAAACATAAAAAAGGCCCAGCCAGAAATAAAGACTGCAATAACTGGAATGAAGAATACATTAGAGGGAATCAACAGTAGGTTAGATGAAGCAGAACTAAAGCAGTGATTTAGAAGATAAGGTAGTGGAAAACACCCAATCAGAATAACAAAAAGAAAGAATGAATCTAAGAAAAATGAGGAGAGTTTAAGGGGCCTCTGGGACAACATCAAGCATACAACATTCACATGATAGGGGTACCAGAAGGAGAAGAGAGAGAGCAAGGAACTGAAAACATATTTAAAGAAATAATGACTAAAATCTTCCTTCATTTGGCAAAGGAAATAGCTATATAAGCCCAGGAAGCACAGAGTCCCAAACAAGATGAATCCAAATAGGCCTACATGGAGACACATCATAATTAAAATGCCAAAGTTTAAAGACAAACAGTGAATCCTAAAAGCAGCAAGAGCAAAGCAGTTAGTTACCTATAAGGGAGCTCCCATAAGACTATCAGTTGGTTTCAACAGAAACTTTGCAAGCCAGAAGGGATTGGCAAAAAATATTCAAAGTGATGAATGAAAAGAAAGGACCTACAACCAAGGTGACCCTACCCAGCAAAGCTATCATTGAGAATCTAAGGACAGATAAAGAGCTTCCCAGACAAGTAAAAGCTAAAGAAGTTTCTCAACACCAAACCAGTATTACAAGGAATCTTAGAGGGACTTCATTAAGACAAAAATAAATAAGTAAAAAATATGAATAAAATGGCAATAACTACATATTTATCTATCAATAATTACTTTAAACGTAAATGAATTAAATGTTCCAATTAAAAGATAGGGTGACTGAATGAATAAGAAACATGACCCTTATATATGAGAGACTCATTTCAGATCAAAATACACACACAGACTGAAAGTAAAGGTATGGGGAAAAGATATTTCATGAAAATGGAAACAAACAAACAAACAAAAAGCTATGATAGCAATACTTATACCAGACAAATAGACTTTTAAAAAAAGGCTATAACAAATGACAAAGAAGGACCAAATAACCCCACTTCTGGGTATTTATCTGAAGAAACCCACAACACTACTTCAAGGAGACATGTGCATCCATATGTTTATTGCAGCATTGTTTACAATGGCCAAGATGTGGAGGCAGCCTGGGTGTCTGTCGGGGATGAATGTATGAAGAGTAGGTGGTACATATATACAGTGGAAAATTGCTCAGCCATGTAAGGGAATGGGTTCTTGCCACCTGCGGTAGTATGGATGGACCTGAAGGGTATTGTGCTGAGTGGACTATGTCAGACAGAGAAAGTAAGATTCAATGTGATTTCACTTAAATGTGGAATCTTAAGAACATAATAAACAAACAAAACAGAAACAAACTCATAGATACAGAGAACATTTCGATGGTTATCAGACAGGAGGTGGTTGGGAATGGGTGAAAAGGGGGAAGGGATTAAGAAGTACAAATTAGTTGTTACAAAATAGTCATGGGGAGGTAGGGTATAGCATAAGGAATATAGTCAGTAATATTGTAATAACTATGTGTAGTGTCAGATGTGTACTAGATTTATTGGCGTGATAGGAGGGAGGTTGGAGGACAGGGTGAAAAAGCTTAAGGCGTTAAGAAGCACAAATTGGGGGCCGGTTGAGTGGTGCATTGGTTAGGAGTTGGCTTGGGACACCAGCTCTGAGCATTAGGGCCCCAGTTCGGATCCCACATTAGGGCCAGTGATGCTATACCTTCTACAGCTAAGATGGTGAACAACAGCTCGACCTGGAGCTGGGCTGCCATGAGTTGCTGGCGACGGTGTAGGCTGCAGTGGGGCTGGCCGGCAGCTGGTGTGTGCTTTCATGAGCTGCCAGGAGCCACCATGAGTGGCCGTCCATGAGTGTCGGTGAGCAATTGCCTCACCTGGGAAGAGCTCAATGATCATACCAACATGGGCCAGTGAAGTGACGTCCTCCACAACTAGACTGAAGAACAAAAGGAGAGCTACTTGTCTATTCTCCTTCCCCGATTCCCCAATGCTGTTCTCCTCCCCCAATTCCCCAATGAAATCTTTAAAAACATAAAAGAAGCACAAATTGGTAGTTATGAAATAGTCATGGAGTTGTAAAGTAAACCATAGGGAATATAGTCAATAACATGGTAATAACTATCTATAGTGCATGCCAGGTGGGTACTTGACTAGTCAGGGGGATCACTTCTTATATAAGTGTCTAAACGCTATGCTGTACACCTGAAATTAATGTAAAATAATATTGAATGTCAACTGTAATTGAAAAATTAAGAAAGGGGGGAAGGTGAAGGGGGAAAAAACAGGCTACTGAATATATATGAGCTTACTATATCAAAGAGATGGCTTTACATATCACTGGGGAAATGATGGACTGTTCGATTAAGTGGTGATGCATGGTAAAAGATACAACTAGGCCCTTACCCCACACTGCATACACAAGTGTGCACACACACATGTGCACATACAAATGGGTTAGCACCTAAACATGAGGAATTAACTTTGCAATTTTTAGAATAAAATATAAAAGAATAGTTCTATATGATATTGGGGTAAAAGAGAATTTTTAAACACAAAACCATAAAAGATAAAAGAAAACATTCTATTACAATAAAAAAATTCAATGTGAATAAAACTCTTTAAACAAAAAAAAAAAAACAAATATGCCACAGGTTGGCAGATTTTTGTAGTACATGTAACTGACAAATTAATACTACTTAGAACATAGAATTTCTTAATCAAGAAACAAAAACTTCAGTCAAAAGTGAGCAAAGGATATAAATAAAATGTTATGAAAATTTGAATAACTATCATCATATGAAGTATATTCAAATTTATAATTAGTCCTTCAGGAGGAAAATTCATTAATAAACTATGGTTTATTAATACAATTGCTTCCTTTATAGCAATTTAAATAGGTGAGCCTATATCTACACGAATAAAACTAAAATATTGTGGGGAGGAAAAAGCAAGTTGTAAAAGAACACCTTTAGAAGAATACCAAAAATGTACATTTTAAAATCATATTATAAATAAATATTATACTTGCGTATATTCATAAGTATTAAGAGCATCAAAAAATGCATGGGGAAACACTGACAACACCAAATGTTGGTTAGGATGTGGAGCAACAGGAATACCTGGTGAGAATACAAAATGGTACAGCCACTCTGGAAAAACAGGTTAGCCATTTCTTACAAAACTAAACATACTCTTACCATCTGATCCAGCAATCGCTCTCCTTGGTATTTACCCAAAGGAGTTAAAAACTACAATGTGTCCACACAGAAACCTGTACACAGATGTTTATAGTGGTTTTATTCATAATTGCCAAAACTTGCAAGCAACCAAGATGTCCTTCAGGAGATAAATGGGTAAATAAACTTCGTGCATCCAATAATGGAAGACTATTCAGCACGAAAAATAAATGAGCCTTCAAACTATGAAAAGACATGGAAGAAACTTAAATGCATATTACTAAGTGAAAGAAGCCAACCTGAAAAGGCTACATACTGTTTGATTCTAACCATACGACATTCTGGAAAAGGCAAAACTACAAAGACAAAAAGATCAGCAGTTGGTAAGGGTGAGAGGGGAGAGACATAAATAGGCAGAACATAGAGGATTTTTAAGGCAGTAAAAATATTCCATATGATATTGTAATGATAGATATATGTCACTATACATTTGTCCTCACCTGTAGAATGTAGAACACCAACAATGAACCCTAAAGTAAACTAACGACTTTGGATAATTATGATATGTCAACACAGGTTCATCCTGGGTAAAAAGAAAAAAATGTACCACTCTGGTGAGTGTTATTGATAATAGGGAGAGGTTATGCATGTGTGGAGACAGGGAATATGTGGGAAATATCTGTACCTTCTTCTCAATTTTGCTGTAAGCCTAAACCGTTGTTTTAAAATGCATGAAAAACATTCACACCAGTTTCTCAAGAGTTGTTTCCTCAGAGGAGGGAGAAAGAATAAATGAAATTGAGAATTTGGATATCAGTAGAACTTTACTAGTATAAGAAGTGAGGGGGAAAGGAGGGGAGAGGGAGAGAGGGAAGATCTGAACTAAATATGGCAAATGTTAACAACTATTTAAACTTGGTGTTGCATATATTTTGTGCTTGCATTTTTTCAGAATTTTTAAACAATTTCTTTGCAGAAGCATAGCATTTCATAAATGTTTTAAACAATGTCAAAATTATTAGAACACACATTTATCTTCCCAAATATTTGCATTAAAGGGCAACACTCATTTACTTAATGTGCTTCTAAAAAATAAATTATATTGTGGGTGGCGGAATGGATCAGCTGGTGAGAGCACGTACTCTTAACAATAATGTTGCCGGTTTGACTCCTGCATGGGATGGTGGGCTACACGCCCCCACCACCCCACCACCCCGCAACTAGATTGAAAGCGGCGACTGGACTTGGGGCTGAGCTTGCACTCTCTGCAACTAAGATTAAAGGACAACAACTTGACTTGGAGCTGATGGGTCCTGGAAAAACACAATTTTCCCCAATTCCCTGACACTGTTCCCTTCCCCAATTCCCCAATAAAATCTTTTAAACAATAAATAAATAAATAAATAAATAAACTATACTGCTATTTCATATATAGCCCTTGTTTAAAGACTGGACTAAAACACTGAGCTTCAAGCATATAGTTAAGAATTTGCCATGAAGGGAAAGGGGTTATGGATTGAAACTAAAATTATATCAATTAAAATCTGTCTCTTTGATGATCTTACATAGATGGATTATTGGATATTATGCTTTTTTTCTAGTAAACATCAGATCAAATATTCTAAGAACATTTCCTCATTTTGCCTGAGGAGGCAGAGCCTTAGGTAAAGATATAAGATGATATTGAAAACTTAAAGAGAAGTCAAAGTTCTAATTGTGGCCCCAAGTAGTTGCTCCCACAGAGGTCCACAATTTGTTACAAGATGTCAATGCTGCACCCAGAAAATGATATTCAGAAAGATCTTCATGCTTCCTTCACTCCCAGCAACATACCATGAATTATTTAATTTCCTAGAATTCTTTAAGCTTATTAAAAAAAAAAAAGTTTTCCTCTACATTGACAGTTATATCATTTTTTTTTCTCCCAGTACCTTCATGAAGTTCCTGATATGAAAGCTTAGCCTTCCTAGACAACTGTTATTTGAAACAAGAAGCTGCATGGATCTTGTCAGCCTCCATCTTACACTATTTAATTTTCACTCTGGAGTTCACAAAATGGCCATTTCTATAATGCATTCCGTGTTTCCGGATAGAGAAGATTGCTAGCATAGTAAATATCCATCTAGGCCTTCTTTCTCATCAACAAAACATGTCGTTTGTAGTACCCACACATCAACAGAACTTCCTCAAGCCTGCCACTATTGCGTTTTCATAATTATATTTTATAATCCTCCTTTACACACGAGAGCTCAATTCACTTCCTCCTACAATGCATTAGCATCCTCTTCAAATCCATTAGTGGTATCACAAGCGCCACAGCATCATTTCCTCTTCAAAATATTTTATTATTAAGTTACTGTACTGCAAGCTGGGGGTCTATGAATATTTAAGCAAGGAATTGCATGTTTATGTATACTCTGCTAAGACAAAAAAAAATCTATTTGCCCTAATATTTTGGAAGTGGTTTAAAAGAATGCTATGTTTTTTAAAAGAGGTGTTTGCTCCAGTTGAAAATAATTGTTATAAATAGTAAAGAATACATTTTTTTTAATTCTTGATAATTTAAACCTTACTTGTTTCTTCAATCTGCAAATAAAGTGTCAATGCTAGTTAGCAGCAGAGGTAGGAACAGCCAAACTGCCTCCAGTGCTCCGAGAATCCTGGAAAGTTACTTAGCACTGCTAACTCATTCCAGGGTTGCTGGCTCTATATTCATTTTTTAGCAACTGAAAATGATTAGCCCTACATCTCAGTGATGGTTAAGGTTATGGTGACATTTCCATTATTGTTTATCTTTTTCTAAGTTTTACCACTGTCTTGAGGTAGTTGAGTGTATGTACAGATACGGATAATCCATTAATTTCAGCCAAACTAAAATTAATTACATGATTTGGTACATTGCATATTTGAGTGCAATGACCAAAAAAGTCTGAAATGTCCATCAATAGGTGAATAGATAAACAAATATGGTATACCCATATGATGTAATATTTTTCAGCAATAAAAAGAACAATATACTGATATATTGTACAACATGGATGAAACTTGAAAGCATTATTCTAAGAAGCCAGTCACAAAAGGCAACATAATATGTGATTCCATTTATATGAGATGTCTACAGTAGGCAAATCTATAGAGACAGAAAGTAGATTAGTCGTTGTTTAGGGCTGGTGGGGTATAGGGGACAGAAGGGTGATAACTAAGAGGTACAGGATTTCTCTTTGGGTGATAAAAAAAAGTCCTAAAATTGACTGTGGGAATGGTTGCACATATCAGTGACGATCCTAAAAGCCACTGTATAGTTTAAGTAAGTTGTATCCTGTGTGTGAATTATATCTCAATAAAAATATTATAAACATGAGTTGTAGTAACCTCATTTCTCTTAACAAAAAAAGACATATTAATTCGTTATGTCATCTTGGACATTCACTATCAGCTTCCCATTTTGTGTGTGGAGATGGAGGTGGGATGGTGTGTGGGACGTGCAAGGAAGGGGTGACCCCTAGCAGAATCATTTTGGAGTTTTCAAACTACATATCCCTTTTCTCCCAACAGTTGTGCAGTCCCCAGCCTACACCAGGAGCCATTGCTCCATGGGGAAGTACAGAATGGTAATGGAAGTGAGTCACCTACCTAAGAAGTCATTGGAATCTACTGCTCTAAGTGATGGCATATAAGGTACTTATAAGGATAAAAAGCAGAGTGGTGAACATTGGATGTATTTAAGGAAACACAGCTACCATGTTTTACCATTTAACAAAAAATAATCAGCACCCTTTCTCTTTCTTTAGCAATGCTATACTTTATTTCATATGATTAATGTTCACCATAAAGAGAGGAAAATAATTTTCTAGGCAAAATAATTGGATAAGGTTGGAAATATTTGTTTTGTGTCAAGCCAAATCTGCTATTTCCAGAGAAAAAAATGGTGTGGAGAGTTGAAATCACTGTATTAAATACATAGGTACAAACATTCTGAAAAACTGTGTATTACGTTTCCTTCCCTGTTTGGATTACTTTTACTAGTTGTACTTCCCTTTGAACCTGGAGACCTGGTCTGTGTGTCCAGGTTGCAATACAAAGCAGAAGCAAGTTGGGGCAAACTCATTATTCTTTTTTCATTTGATGTCCTCCCTAATTGTTCTTTTTGTTCCCCCGTTTGCTTGAAACTATCCTCTTATTTCTTTGATTACTGAATCTGGGTACTGTTGCTTCTTTTTCAAATGATACCTAACCCTCGCATAGTACTTAAGATGTGTCAGTCACTATTTTAAGTTCCTTATATATGTATCTCATTTTATATTTAATCCTCTCAACAACTCTATGATATAATGCTGTTAACTCATCTTTAAAGACAAGGAAATTCAAAGACAGATGTTTAAGTAACCTTTCATTTATGCTTTTTCTGCCCCATCTGTGGTTTCTGACTCCTTCATGGAACATAAGAAAGGAGGAAGGAAAGTTTTAATTCCACTGATACTACTGTGACTTAGCATCCTCCTCTCTTGAGTCAGGCAGGTAGTGAGAAGTGTCTCTCTCATGAGTCCTTTCCTGAGTTCTTAGGAGATTCGCATCACTGGGGTAACTTTCACCTGTAGTTCCCTTGAGGCTGGTGATGTCCTGGCTCATTGACTCCCACTGTCTCTGCCTCTGAAATCAAGAAATTAGACATATTTGTTTGTTGAAGTCTGTTTGCCTCCTCAAGAATGATCTGATCTGAGACAGAAGCTCAGATAATCCCAGGCTGATAGTCTCTCTCACTTGGCCCAAACTAGTACCACAGGAAAATGCTGACATATATTTGTCCCAGCAACACCAGATAATGCAGGCTGTATAACACTGCAGTTACTTCTTGCTCAACTTGTCCCATGAGAGTCAGCCAGTGTATTTCATGCCTATTACATTTCTTGGGTTGGAGTTAGGCCACCCAGTAGGTCTCCTCACTGTGGAGAACATATATCCACTCTCAGGATTGTCTCAATGGAAGCCTTCTTAAAAGTTGAAGAATTAAAGTCAATTGCTCTTTTATTGAGTTGAGGTGGGGAAGGAGAATTCAAAGAACACATAAAGTTCTCTCCAAAAATCCTCTGTCCCCATTCTCTCCTTTCTGTACCCTTTTATATTCCTCTTTTGATAGAGGGGGTTAAATTTTTCTGAATGATTGTTTTCCACCTGCTTTTTAAGGAATTCGGTGTCTGAAATATGTGTGTGTGTGTGTGTGTGTGTGTTTTCAAATATAAAGATATCTTCATGTTTATTTCTGGTTCTTCTATAGAACTATTAGTTGCCAATGGCTTTGACCAGGTCTGTTATATTCACCACAGTACACACAGTATTTATTCCAGTGCATGGCACTTACCAGGCATTCATACAATCGCTGTATAGTGAATGAATCATAAATACATGGTTTTTTACTTAGTGATGAAAATATACAAAGGTTGTTCAGAAAGATCCCCTACCCAGCTATAACTATAAAGTCGTACAGGTCCCGAAAGCAATTACCATATTTTTCCACAGAAAATATTTTTTTCATTTTTTTAGTCTTTCCTGTAAATGCATCAGTTAAGTAATGAACATTATTTCCAGAGTTCTACACAGTTCTGCCAAAATATCAATCATGCCATGACACAAACAGGCATTTTTAAAAATAAAGCAATTTACAATACAATTGTATACTAAGTGCCATGAATTCTCAGTTAGCTATACAAAAGTATCAGGCCTCTCTGCTAATGAAATGAAGGAAAATATAATTGACAGTTATGAGATTTCATTGTAATACACATGATGTTATAATAAATCTGGTTACTGGAAAATCTGTGTTTCACTGTTTAAAGTACATTAATTGATTGCCTTGGAGTCAGCTTAGTTTGAAATTCCTGATTGTGAGCTTTGATGTGAATATACTATACATATGAAGTATATTAGAACACGTCTTTTCCAAATCCACTGTATATGATCAGTAGATTAAGAGCTTTACAAAAGCCTCTGTTACCATCTATTGCCAATTTGTAACAGATGTTGTGGCAATAGATATTCCAATTGGAAACAAATAAAAAGATTCTGCATATTAGCCTTTCCATGGTGCCTATTCTGGACTAGTAATTCCAGATCAAGTAAAGGAAAACTCCTAACTGCCAATGTAACAGAGCCACCCCCAAATCAAGAACAAACAAAAATAAATTTTCTATGTGATACTAATTTGATAATTATATCATGAGTGCAAATTTACTGAACTTTTTAAATGTGAGGGTTGTATTCATTTAATTTTAAGAGGAAAATGAGGGCATTGTTTTTCCTGCTGTTGGTGTTTTATCACCAATCCCTTAACAAGATTCATGAACAGGAAATTCTAGTCAGGAGCTATAGCAAGCTTGAGATAGAATCTTTAAAATTGGTTATCAAAATTTGTAACCAAGTAATGGAAGTATGTTTCTGAACATTTGTAATCTAAAGTGCTCAGAATATCTATCTTAAATCTCTTAAAGTGAAAATATCATTCAGAACATAAATTTACTTTGAGTATTATGTAGGAAAATATCCATATGTTTTAATGAACCTATTTTTTTAATTTGGTTATTTTTCTTATTATTAATGAGTTGTAAGAGTTCTTTATTATGGAAACAAGTCCCTTATGCGGTACATGATGAACATATGTTTTCTCCCTTATCAGATACATGATTAACATATGTTTTCTCTCATTATATGGATTGACTTTTCACTTCCTTAATAGTGTCCCTTGAAGCACAACATTTTTAAATTTTGATGAAATCTAATTTATCTATTGTTTTCTTTTGCTGCTTGTGCTTTTGGTGGTGTCATATCTTTAAAAAAAAAATCACCTAATCCAAGGTCAAGAAGATTTATGACTATGTTTTCTTCTCAAAGTTTTATAGTTTAACTCTTTAAATTGGAAATATGAGTTAATTTTTATATATGGTGTGAGGTAGGGGGTTCAACTTTAATTTTTGCATCATGTGGATATCCAGTTGTCCCACCATGTACCTAGCACCATTTATTGAAAAGACTGTTCTTTCCCATTGAATTGTCTTGGCATCCTTGTAGAAAATCAACTGACCCTAAATGTATGGATTTATTTTTGGATTATCAATTATATTACATACAATTACACACACACACACACACACACACACACACAGTGCCAGTACCACACAGTCTTGACTGCTGTAGCTTTCTATTAAAGTTTGAAATCTAGAAGTGTGAGACCTCTAAGTTTGTTCTGTTTTTCAAGATTATTTTGGCTATTCTGGGCCCTTTGCATTTTCATATGAATTTTAGGATCAGTTAATTAATTTCTGCCAAAAATAAAGCTGGGATTTTCATAGAGATTGTATTGCATCTATAGATCCATTTGGGGTGTACTGTCATCTTAACAATATTAAATTTTTCTATCCATAAACACAAGATATATTTTCATTTATTTAGATCTTCTGTTATTTTTTTCAATGATACTTTATAGTTTTCAGTGTACAAGTGTCTTGTCCATTCAGGTTGCTATAACAAAATACCAGCAGACTGGGTAGCTTATAAACAAAAACATTTATCCCCACAGTTCTGGAGGCTGGAAGTCCAGGATCATGGTGCCAATGTGGTTGCATTTTGGTGAAGAAAAGTCTTCTTCCTGGTTCATAGTTGGTGCCTTCTAGCTGTGGGCTCACAGGTAGGAAAGGCCTATGGATCTTTCTCTGAAGCCTCAGCTATAAGGCACTAATCCCATCATGAGGATTCCACCCTCATGAGTTAAGCTCCTCCCAAAGGTCCCATCTTCTGATACCATCACTTTGGGCATTAGGATTTCAGTACATGAATCTGGGGCATACACAAACATTCAGACCAAGTCTTACAATTATTTTATTAATATTAAATTTATTTCTAAGCATTTTATTATTTTTTTATATCATTATAGAATTCTTTTAGTTTTATTTCCAGATTGTTCATAGTCAGTATATAGAAATACAACTGATTTTTGTCTACTGATCTTGCATCCTGCAACCCTGGTGAACACATTTATTAGTCTTCCTCCCCCCAGCTTTATTGAGGTATAATTAATTATTAAAAATTGTATATATTTAAGGTATACAACATGATGATTTTGTATGTATTGTGACATAATTACCAGAATCAAGCTAATTAACATGTCCATCACTTCACATGGTTATCATCTTTGTGAGTGTGTGTGCATGTGTTTGTGTGTGTGTGTGTGTGTGTGTGTGTGTGTGTATGGTGTGTTGACAATATTTAGAATGAACCTATTTTTATTTTTTCAGTCATGTCTTTGGTAGTATGTAGATATATTTTGAGTTCAGAAACCAGGCACTGGGAGGCATACAAAGCAAAAGTTAGACAGAAAAAAGAGAAGACCAAGCAAATGTACACCATGGGAATAAGCAAGGGGACAGAGTCTACAATAAGTATCTACAAAGAGGTAGAATGCTTGAATGTTCTTCAAGGTTCCATCTTTAGCCCCTTTCCCATTTTGTATACTTTCCCTGGCTGAACTCATCCACTCCCCTGGTGTAGCAGAGACTGACAGTTGCTTCCAACTATCCTCCATTCTCCCACCTTTTTAAACAAAATTCCAATATTTAGCTGGGCAAATGTCCATCCAGCTAAATTTCTATGTTACCCGGGGTTCATTGAACCTAACTTAAGCCATGTGACTACATTCTAGCCAATGATATATAAGTAGAAGTGTGATACTTCTAAGGAGTTTATTTTAAAGAGAGAATCAAAGCCTTCTTTTTTCCCTGCCATGGGTAAATAATGTGTGAAGATGCGAATGTTAGGCCTCTAGTAGAAGTTTTTGACCGGAGACAACTGAACAGTGAGCTGAAAGGAATCAAAATAGTTATAGAGCTGCCATTTTCTTTCTGAACTACAAATCTCCAGAGTTCTTTTATATGAGAAATGCTTTTTTGGCTTCATTAAGTCACTGTTACAGGTAGTAAAACTGAATTCTGACTTATAAATGTGGCTTTAGGAGGTAATTCTACAATCAGCATTCCCTGTCTTATTTTCTTTGCTAAGGTTTTGTCCTCAATATCCAGCCACCCACTAGATAGTTTACTTGAATGTACAAAAACAAAAAACAAAGTTAGCAAAAATAAATCAAAACACATATTTCCCAGCTGCTGCCGGAGGGTCCATCTTCTGATCACCCTGCAGCCTGGAGCTGACTGCCATCCTCCACTTTGGGACACTGATGGATCTGGGTACACCCTCAAATACTGGAAGCAAGTAAGGACAAAGAAGGCAGCTTGGGGAGTCACACAGGTTTGAGACGTTCAGGTCAGGCTGATTGATAAGGTTCATCTCCTATATGAGACCACTCAGTCAAGATTGGGAAAAGTGGCTGTTTAATCTAATTATCAGAAAACAACACAGAGTAAAAAAAAAAAAAATGAAGAAACAAAGGAATATGTTTCAAATAAAAGAGTAAGGTAAATCTCCAGAAATAGATCGTAATGTAACAGAGATAAACAATTTACCTGATAGTTCAAAATAATGCTCATAAAAATGACTACCAAGGTTAGGAGAGCAAAATATTAGCAAACTGGGCCAGCCGAGTGGCTCAGTTGGTTAAGAGTTAGCTTGAGAGTATGAGCTCTGAGCAAAAGGGCCGCCAGTTCAATTCCCACATGAACCAGTGATGCTATGCCTGAGCTGAGCTGCAGCTGAGCTGCCAACAGGTGGCAGGATGGCTGAGCTAGTGAGAGCACGTGCTCCTAACAATAAGACTGCATGTTCAATGGTGGGCTACGCCCACCAGCAACTAAGACTGAACTCAACACATTGAGCTAAGCTGCCACCCGGATGGCTCAATGGATAGAGCATGCGATCTTAACAACAAGGCTGCTGGTTCGACTCCCACATGGGATGGTGGCTACACCCACCAGCAACTAAGATTATAACATAGCACCTTGAGCTTAGAGGCCACAAGCTGCCGACGGGCAGCCAGATGGCGACTGGCGCCCTCCACAACTAAGATTGAAGAACAACTTGGCTGGTTCCCCTCCCCAATTCCCCAACACTGTTCCCTTCCCCCAATTACCCAATTTAAATATATATATATATATATATATATATATATATATATATAAACAAAGTGAGAATTTAAATGAGATAGAAAATATTAAAAAGTGCCTATCAGAAATCACAGAGCTGAAAAATACAATAACTGAACTGAAAATTTTAATACAAGTTTCAACAGCAGACTAGATCAAATGGAAGAAAGGGTCAAAGAACTCAAATACAATCAATGGAGGAACAAAACAAAAAAAAATAGAATGAAAAAGAGTCACGAGAGCTTTAGGGATTTATGGGATGCTATTAGCAGGACCAATATACACATTATAGAGATTCCAAAAGGAGAAGAGAAAGAGAAAGGGTCATAAAGCTACTTAAGACATAATGGCTGAAAACTTCCCTAACTTGGGGAAAGAAATAGACACCCAGATCCAAGAAGCCTAGAAGGTAAAATAAGAGGAGTCCAAATGAAACCATACTGATACACATCATCATTAAATTGTCAAAATTAAATTGAAGAAGATAATCTTAAAGCAGCAACAGAAAAACAATTTGTTATATACAAGGAAACCTTCATAACACTATAAGCAGATTTTTCAGCAGGGATATTACAGTCCAAAAGGAAGTAGAATGGTTATATTTAAAGTGCTTAAAGAAAAAATACTGCCAACCAAGAATACTGTATTAGGTAAAATTGACCTGTAGAATTGAAGGAGAGATAAAGAATTTTCCAAACAAACAAAACTAAAGGAGTTCATCACCACTAGGCCAGCCTCACACACAAAAAAATGTTAGAGAAAGTTCTTTTTTTTTTAAAGATTTTATTAGGGAATTGGGGAAGGGGAACAGTGTTGGGGAGTTGGGGAAGGGGAGCAGCCAAGTTGTTGTCCTTCAGTCTTAGTTGTCTTAGGAGGGCGCAGCTAGCTCAGCTCCAAATCCAGTCGCCATCCGGCTGCCCGTTGGCATCTTGCCGCCGCTCAGCTCAAGGTGCCATGTTCGTTCTTAGCTGTGGGTGGGCATAGTCCACTATCCCATGTGGGAGTCAAACCGGAAACCTTGTTGTTAGGACCATGTGCTCTCACCAGCTGAGCCATTCTGCCACCTGTTGGCAGCTCAACGGCAGCTTGGGCGCAGCTCACTGGCCCATGTGGGAATCAAACTGGTGACCCTGTTGCTCAGAGCTCCCGCTGTTAACCAACTGAGCCACTCAGCTGGCCCAATGAAGTTCTTGAAACTGAAACAAAGGGCACTAAATAGTAACAGAAAAATAAATGAAAGAATCAAACTAACTGGTAAAAATATATATATAGTTAAATCCAGAATATTCTAATGTTGTAATGGTTGTGGGTAATTCACTTATAATTCTAGTATAATGATTAAAAGAAAAAATACTTTAAAATAATCATAACTATAATAATATGTTAAGAGATACATAATATTAGTAAAAAGATGTAAATTGTGACATCAAAACATAATATGTGGAGCTTTTATATGTGTTTGAAATTAAGTTGCCAAGTTAAAATAGACTATTATTAATATGAGATATGATATGTAACCCTCATAATAACCACAAAGGAAAAGCTTATAGTAGATACACAGAAGATAAAGAAAAAGAAATCAAATTACACCAAACCATCAAATCAGAAAGGTACAAATAAATGGAATGATATTCTGTGCTCATGAATTGGAAGAATTAATATGTTTAAAATACCTATACAATCTACAGTGATCTACAAAGTCAGTTCAATCCCTATTAAAGTTCCAATGGTATTTTTCACAGAAATAGAAAAAAACAATTCTAAAATTTGTTTAGAACAACAAAGACCCTGAATAGCCAAAACAATCTTGAGAAAAAAGAGCAAAGTAGGGGGCATCACACTTACTGATTTCAAACTATACTACAAAGCAATAGTAATCAAAGCAGTATGGTGTTAGCATAAAAAAAGACACATAGATCAATGGAATAAAATAGAGAGCCCAGAAATAAACCCAAGTTTAATGGTTAATTAATTTTTGACAAAGGAGCCAATAATATACAATAGGGAAAGAATAGTCTCTTAAATAAATGACGTTGAATAAAATGAACTGTCACATGCAAGTGCATAAAACTGTACCCTTATATTATACCATACATTAAAATCAACTCAAAATGGATTAAAGACTTAAATGTAAGACCTGAAATGGTAAAACTCCTAGAAAAAAACATAGGGCATAAGCTCCTTGATGTTCATTAGTCTTGGCAATGATTTTTTTGGATTTGATACCAAAAGCAAAGGCAATAAAAGCAAAATAAATGAGTAGGACTGCACCAAACTAAAAAGCTTCCACACAGCAAAGGATACCACCACTAAGATGAAAAGGCAACCTATGGAATGGGAGAAAATATTTGCAAACCACATATCCAATAAGGGGTCAATGTCCAAAATATATAAAGAACCCATACAACTCAATAGCAAAAACAACAAATAATTTAAAAACGGGCAAATAACCTGAATAGATATTATTCTAAAGAAGACATACAAATGACCAACATGTAGATGAAAAAAGATGTTAAACATCACTAATTATTAGGGAAATGCAAATCAAAAACACAATGAAATATCACCTCACGCTTGATAACATGTCTATTATCAAAAAGACAAAAGATAAATGCTGGCAAGGAAGTGAAGAAATGAGAACCCTTGTGCACTCATGGTGGAAATGTAAACTAGTATAGCCACTATGGAATTGAGTATGCAGGTTTCTCAAGAAATTAAAAATACAACTACCATCTGATCCAGAAATTCCACTTCTGAATATATCCAAAGGAAACAAAACCATTATCTCAAAGAGATATCTGTACGTCCATGTTCATTACAGCATTGTTTACAATAGTCAAGGTATGGAAACCTAAGTGTCTGTCAATGAATGAATAACTCAAGAAAATATATTTTTCTTGGAAATATATATATATATATATATATATATACATATATATATACACACACACACACATACACACAGAGTAATGCCTTGGTTTGTGAGCATAATTCGTTCTGGAAACAAACTACTCGTATTGTAAGACATCGCTCATTTACCAAGTTAAAATGTAATAGAAATGTCTGCTCGTCTTGTGGAACACTTGCAAACCAAGTTACTCACAATCCAAGGTTTTACCGTGTGTGTGTGTGTGTGTCTGTGTGTGCATGTAAATATATACTATAAATACAGAGGGTGCCAAAAAATGTATACACATTTTAAGAAAGGAAAAAACTGTATTAAAATTACACTGATGGTAACCTCTTTGAGTACCTCTTGCAATTGCAGAAGTCAAACGTGACTTGTATTCATCTTTTGTTATCATATATGTTGAGTATTACAATTTTAATACATTTTTTCCTTTCTTAAAATGTGTATATATTTTTTGGCACCCTCTGTGTATATAAACTATTATTATTCAGGCTTGAAAAGAGAGAATCTGTCATTTGTGACAACATGGATGAGCCTTGACAGTATTACGCTAAGTGAAATAAGTCAGACAGAGAGAGACAAATACTGCATATATTATATGTGGAATCAGAAAAGAAAAAGAAAAAGAGAAAAGGTAGAATTAATAAAAACAGAAAGTAAAAAGTGGTTTCCAGGCATTTAGGGGTGGGGAAAATAAAGAGAGGTTGGTGAAAGGGTATAAACTTTCCATTATAAGATAAAGTCTGAGAATCTAATGTATAACATGGTGTCTATAATTGATAGCACTGTATTGCATAATTGAAATTTGTTAAAAGAGTAGACCTTAAATGTTCTCACAATAAAGACAGAGGGTAAGTTTGTGGGTAATAGGTGTTAAAATTGACTCATTTGGAGGAATCCTTTATTGATGTATACATGTATCAAATCATCACATTGTACACTTTAAATATCTTATAATTTTTTGTCAATAATACCTGAATAAAGCTGAAAAATATAAAATAAAATACAAATTCTTGGTCCTCAACAAGATCTACTCTAAATCAGACTTCCAAAAATTAGAAAATCGTTGATTCAAAGTACATGCAAAACTTCTGGGAATTTTGAATATGCATTGCTATTTAAATCCAGAAATACAAATATACTACATCTCCAAAATTCTCAAAACCTATCAATCTAATAAGTCTCTTGAAATGTAAACTAAGCTGCTTAGGTATTACTCATTATTGGTGAACCCATGCAGGCTCCTCGTGACTATTCCTCCACAAACTATTCCTTTAATGACCTACTACAGAAGGTTTCCAGGTTATCCGCTTGCAGTCTTAAAACATATATTTTGTCTCCTTTGTAATGACTGAGTCAATAGTTTCCATTCAACAGTATAGCCTTTCTGCACAAATTTTCAAAATATTTCCAGCAGTAATTCTGATAGTTACTTCTGTGTCACAGGCTGCGATGCACCTTATGGAAGTCATTTCAAAGAGCTGGGCATGTTCTGCCTCTTAGCCATGGTTTTCCTATCCTTTCAAAACGATGGAGAGTTTAATAATGCTACTTTTAAAAAATAGTACTTTCTGGGGGCCGGCCAAGTGGCGCGATGGTTAAGAACTGGCTTGGGACACCAGAGGGCCCCGGTTCGGATCCCACATATGAGGGCCAGTGACACTGCCCTCCACAGCTAAGATGCTGAACAACAGCTCAACCTGGAGCTGGGCTGCCGTGAGTCACTGGCGACGGCGTAGGCTGCAGCCCCTGTGGCAGTGGGTTGCCATGGGCTACCATGTGTAGCCAGCAGCCAGCGTGAGCGGCCGTCCAGAAGCCGGCGACTGATCTGCCTCGCCCGGGAAGAGAGCAATGATGGTGCCAACTTGGGCCAGTGAAGCAACGTCCTCCACAACTAAACTGAAGAACAAAACGACAGCAACTTGTCTGTTCCCCTTCCCCCAATTCCCCAGCACTGTTCCCATGCCCCCCAATTCCCCATTCCCCAATAAAAATCTTTAAAAAAAATAGTACTTTCTTTTGACTAGAATCCATATTATTTTTTAAATGTCTATGTAAACTGTTTTATTCTTTATTTTTAAATATGTTTCTTCATGTAAAATAAGGAAAGAACTGGCAATTCAGACAAAAGCATAATCAGGAGTATAAATGTCACATACAGTGTGGAGAGATAAACGCTACATCTTAAACGCATGACTTCTTTTAGCCTATATAAGCTTAATTAGTTTGTTAGTTAAAAATTAAAAATAAAACTATTTCATGGGCAAAATGAGATCAGTGTTAGAATTAGAACACATATCTTCCGGTTCCTAATCCAGGACCCTGCCCACTTCACCATGTGGTTTCAATGCAGTATAATACTAGCATGACACACATTTCAGCATTTCATGTTAAAAAGATGGTATCAGATGACAGGGTTCAAAGCCACAGACTATCCTTTGGGCAAGTCCCTTATCCTCCCTAAAACTCAGTTTCCTCATCTTTAAGTATTCCACACCTTATATTCTCACTAGTTTTGTAAAATCAAATGAATTGTCACATATAGAGCTTAGCCCCTGTGTCCAGTAGTATTATTACTAGTCATATGATTTCCCCTTAACATGAGTAATAGAATAACAATGACAAAAATAATTCTTGGTGTAATGATATGGCCTAAAACAAGAAAACTTGTTCTATTTTCTGAAATCTTCATTCTAAATGAATTTAAATATGTCTATTTTTTCTATTTCTTTCATATCTAGTAAAATTTTGTGATATGGTATTAATATTTTGCATTTTGAACTAATCCAAAAGAGGATGCTTTAGAATTTAACTGAGATTAACATTAGTGTTGCCACTATCACAGGGATGGTAGAAAGTTATGATGTTACTAAAGACTCAGCTGGATTCCTGTCAGTGCTAATATACTTCAACTTCATCAGTTATTGGTGCAATTAAAAAGCCCTTTCGATATTTCCTCAAAAATCATACTTCTCCCAAATAATTCCTCTTGGTCATTCCATGGCATGTCTTTAGCCTGCTGACTTCATCAACTCATCAGGGAGAGCAGCTATAACCCTTCTCCCTGTCACATACCAAGTATGCCATCAGAATGCAGAGCTCCTGTGTTCTCTAAATAGGAATACAAAAGTTTACTTAGAAGAAAGAATTCCCCAGACCCTAGATAGGAGACACCCCAGTGGGTTTCCAATTATTACCTTATTTCATTTATTGTTTTTTCTAAATCCATCACTAAACTTTTTAAAACCAGCAGAATATGTGCTATATGATGTGGCTGAAGTGGGGACCCTAGTTGATGAGGAGTGTATTGCACAAATAATAATGGAGTCATCATTTCAAACAAAATTAAAACTCAGGCCTTGACACAAGGTAGTTTTGAATTTTAGTAATTAACTGTGATGAAACTATAAAAATCAGACATTTCTCTGTAGTACACTTTATATCTTCTTTAAAAATTCCCTCTTACCCATTGTGACAGGTCAGAAGACAAGTTTGAGGGTGCAGAGAACACATTAAATATAACAGTTGTCTGACTTCAAATAAAAATTATTTTGACTCAAAATTATTCAACAATAACGCTTCAAATGTGAGTAATCATTAAATCTATCAAAGTCACTGTTCAAGACTGAAATTTTTATCACTCTGTAGCAATAAAAGAAACTAAAGTTATTAGAAGGGACAATTAAAGTATTTGTTCTCTTTGGAGATATATAAATGTTGGTCAGTACATGCCAGTGGTCAAAAAGAGGTTAATGCCAGCTCTAGATTTATTCAAAAAAGGTGCATGTGAGGTTATAATGATTTAGATAGCATGGCAATAATTTCCAGTCATCCCCCAACTTCACCATTTTCTGAAACCTTAAGAAAGCTTTCTGATTCTTCCCATATATGCCACGTTCACAAAGGAGCAGAGTCTTTGAAAGAAAAACATTTTTTGGCTCTGTTAATGCTAGTATATTCTTCTAGCCCAGTACTCAGTGTTCAGGACTGGACAGGCAATTACATGCAAATT
Source organism: Hipposideros armiger (assembly GCF_001890085.2). Classification (NCBI taxonomy): domain Eukaryota; kingdom Metazoa; phylum Chordata; class Mammalia; order Chiroptera; family Hipposideridae; genus Hipposideros; species Hipposideros armiger. The sequence goes on along the minus strand of NW_017731400.1, from coordinate 4,503,840 downwards.
TGTTGGGAACTAGGAGGTTCATTTACTACATTCAACCCCATAGAGGAAGATCAATAGAAGTGCAAAACCTAATCCTAGATGAAAGCACCATGATCAGGTAATGGTTATAGAGCTAAGGCCCTCAGAAAAATGTTGGGAATCAAAGGGCATGCTACAGAAAAGCATTATGCATACTGCTTTTTTGAACCATATGGGAAAGACAACAGACAAAGTGAACCAAAGAGTTGGAACACAAGAAGGTAGACATGCAGTTCAACACAAATTGTTAGGGTTTTTGAAAAGATATGAATGAAGATTGGACCAATTAAAAATGGCTGCCTCGAAAACCTTTTGTTAGCTATGTAAAGAATTGTGGTGTGCAAACCTCTGCTCAAACTTAAACCATGCAAGCCATGCTTGCATTTAACTCTTAAGAAAAAGAGAAACTCTTTACTGCTAGTTTTCTGGTCTTTAATTTTTATGGGGGGTTTTTTCCTGATGTTTTCCCCTACCCAAGGCCACATACCCTGTTGATATTTAACAAAAGTTACTGAATATTTCTCAATGAAAATTTAGAATGTATAAGAGTTATTGTTGATTTCGTGGAAGAAAGATAATGAGAATGAACAGAGTGGGAATTAGTACATGATGTAGAGGCTTGTGCTTGTTTTGACTGACTTAAATAATTTGAATATCACCACAGGGTATGAATGGATATGCAACCTGCATTATAAGGGGAAAATAAAAGTCTTTAAAGCATAATTAGTCTTTATCAATGCTGACTATCAATGTCTTCAGAAAGTATTGAGGGGATACTTGACCTGGTATGCAATGGACTTTCAGAGGATCCTTGGATGGTTTCCAAAGTTCCCATGCATCTACGATTAATAAAATTGCATGCATATTTTTACGTGCATGTACCCTGTTGCTATTTACTGGAGAAAGAAGTCTTTAATAAGATTCTTAGAGAGTTTTTGAAATAGAAATAAAATATCTAGAACCTTTAATAAACAAGAAAATTGGAGAGCAATTTCTGTGTCAGTCCATGTCCTCTAGGAAGCAGATGCCAAAACAGGATTAAGTATGCAAGGATTTTATTATATTAGGGGAAATACCTATGAAAGAAAATGGGAGAAGAGCATGGGAAGATAGGGAGAGCCATCAGACCAGGATACATGTCTGATCCCAAGAGAAGAGAGGAAAGGAAGCATCCTAGACTGCCCTGTGGTCTCAGAGAAGTTGGACAAGACTTCTTGGTAGGGGAGTTCTCAAACCAAAGCTGGTCATCAGTGGAATTCTGTGTCTCACAAAAGTGGGCCTGCCTTGGTCTCTCTGTCCTGCTCCATCTGGGAGAAGCCAGTGGGAAGGATGGTCTCAGCACAAACATGGCAGTGGATTTCACAGCCCAGCAGCTAGGGCCATTAGTTATTTTTGCCCACTGTGGTTGGAGGTCTACAAGGTACATGCTTGTGGCTGCCATACTTGAAGTCATGTTATTGGTTAAATCTGCTATCCAACTTGCTAAGAACTCTGTTCAAGAAATCAGACTGAATTCTGCAGTTTTGAATGAGTCACTTAACCTCAGCATGTTTCATTGTCTTGATCTGTATAATCCCAATTCGAAATTTATTTAGAGCTCTAATGCTTTAATTCATCCCAGACATACTGCCAGGTTTATGTCTTCATAGTTTAGATTGCTTTTATTCAAAAACAAAAACAAAAGATTTTTCTCTTTTTCCATAATTGTCTTTGAATTAGTCACAAATGAGAGTTCATTATGGGTAAGATACTATACTAGGCTCAGTATAGAGTATAATTAAATATAAGCTATTAATTGTGCAATCCCAGATTGGGCAGTTTAAAGTGAATGAAGAGGAGCGGAAATGAAAGCATGTCCAGTAGATAAAATTGCATAAGGAAATTTTAGCATCCACAACCTAAAAACATAATGTATATGCCTCAACATGATATTTTGGTGAATCACAATGTTATTTTGGAACACTTGTCATATTATATTGACAATAATATATATGAGGTACATCAAAAACTTCTTTGGGGGGGCCGGCCGAGTGGTGCAGTTGGTTAGAGCGTGAGCTCTGAGCAACAGGGTCGCCAGTTCGATTCCGACATAGGCCAGTGAGTTGCATCTGAACTGAGCTCCTGTTGAGCTGCCATTCGGTGGCCGGATGGCTCAACTGGTGAGAGCGCGTGCTCTTAACAATGAGACCGCGTGCTCTTAACAACAATGTTGCCAGTTTGACTCCTGCATGGGATGGTGGGCTGTGCCCCAGCCCACCCACCCCACAACTAGATTGAAAAGCGGTGACTGGGCTTGGAGCTAAGCTTGTGCCCTCCACAACTAAGACTGGAGGACACTTGACTTGGAGCTGACGGGTCCTAGAAAAACACAATGTTCCCCTTCCCCAATTCCCCAACACTCTTCCCTTCCCCAATTCCCCAATAAAATCTTTTAAAAAAAACCACATGTTTTTTTTTCTGGAGAAAAGCTTTTTGTTTTAGTGTCCTTGACCCAATTTTGATTTTGGAGATTATGATAGAATGTTAGATTTATGCTACTCAGTGGCTGCTATCAAAGACAGTTATTTCTATAAGAAAATAATGTAAAATCCTTGCTTAATTCTCCACACTGAAACTTAAAGAGGAGGAGAAAAAAGGAACTCCAAGAGTACCATAAATATGATTAGAAAGCAAATAACAAACTAGGAAAATATTTACAACACACATTGCAAATCCTTAATTTATAAAAAGCTTTCACAAATCAATAATTAAATGAACAACATATTCATTGAAAAATGGGCAAAATCATGAATATAAAATGTATAGAAGATATACATATATCATGTATGAAAATATCAACTTCAGTTATAATGATTGATATGTAAATTAAACAATAAGCTGCCATTTTCATTTATATAATTGATAATGCATAGAAAGGATAAATTCACCATTGGCAAAAGTATTGGGGAGCAGATCTCTCACGGAAATAATTTGCAATTTCTCTCAAAGCCAATATATTGCAATTTACTAAAGGCTTTTAGAAACATGCCTGCTTTTAACCCAGATTCTACTCTTGGAAATGTAACCTAAGGAAATATTATACATGAGTATATAATCCATAACAATATTCAGCAAAGGTATTCATAATTATAAATACATACAAAAAGACTTACTTAATGGCTTACTTAAGGATATTAACTAATTGGAATATTATGTAGCCATCAAAAATCATGTTTAGAAAAATTATTACCATATGGAAGTGTTCATGATAAGTTTCTAAGTGAAACGGAAGGTTTCATTTTTGTAATGTGTGTGTGTGTGTGAGTGTATATATGTGTACTCAGACTTACATACACAATATTGATTTTGCAGGGCAGTTCCAAGATGAGGACAATTCGATGGCAGCAGGCTTCTCTTGATTTTGATTTTAAATTCTGTTGTAAAATCAACAGCTCCATGCCTCTTACTTGAAAAATATGGATTACCAGACCATAGACATTTTGACAACACACCAGCACTTATCTCACTTGAGTCTGAATAACATGTGGGCAGGAATATTACTGTGATGCTTCAGTCATGACTTAACCTCAAACAAATGCCAGCCTAATAGTTATGAAACAGATTATGGGGGATGACCTAAAATGAACTCTTAGAAAAAAGGACCTAATAAGACTTGGCAAAGTACAGAAAGAGAGGGCCAGCCTTGTAGTCAACAGATCCTAGTCTGACCTAGTTCTGCAACCCCTACGTATGGGCCCAGAATAAGTTTCTTTACCTCTCTAGGCTTTAGTTGGCTGCCTGGTGAAATAAAGATACTACTCTTCTCAGAGAATTCTTGCAAAGACTAGAGGCGATGATTGTAAAATTCCTCACCCTCCTTGTATCTGGCATAGGGTGGGTGTCCCTACAGCACTGGTGATTTTTATCATCACCAAGGTCCCTCCACATTTAAAAATAGGAATCAGTGCTGCTAAATTCCTAAGGGAGCCACAATACCTTACGAATGACTCAGCTCTGTTCAGCCAGACTTAAAGGAGAATTCACAAGGTAAATACACACCTGGATGCTTACTCTGCCTCAGGAAGACTAACTTTAAAAGTAAAATCTCAAAATCCATTTGTGGCCCTATAAGACTGACTTAGTTATATTTATCATTAGTTACTTGGTGTTTGATTGGAATGCTATAATACATATCCTATGAATCTCATCTAGACCAGTTTTTCTTCATATTGTTTTCAGAACAATCCTCTGATGGCCCACCATTGCCTGTATGATAATAATAGTAACTGCTATAATTTATTAAGCAATTACTATGTGCCAGGACCTTAGATAGATCCTCTAACTGCAAAATTTTATCTACAAAACCCCTGCAAAGTACATACCACTCTCATTAAAAAAGTGGGGAAATGGTGCCTAAGGGATTCAAAATCTTAATGCCAGTGACAATTGTGAAATAGTCTTGAAGATATCATGACCAACCCAGTCCTCTTGATGCATAGAGAAAAACATTTTGTGGGGAAACCTAGATATAAATGGCTCTAAATTAAAAAAATAACTCAAAAATATCAAACTCGGAATTTGAAGATGTTTTTGGAATCCCTTCATCAATATAGTTTATTTCTATTTTCCTTTTTATGAATGTATAAGAGTAATGTGATTAAAACATCTGTATCTGAATAAGTCTAAAAGAGTTCTTTCAAGCAGTATGAAATAAAAATTCTTAAGTAATATATACACATCCAGTCAGGTTTTAATTAACAGCATTTTTTTTTCTGTCTTGGTCCATAATACAATGATATATCTTATAATGAATGGTGTTTTAGAGTCAATTAAATAAAGTACTAACTGAAGAATACTTTTAAATGCTTTTCTTATCAAAATAGATGGCAAACCTGTTAATAACAGTCATCCATCAGCTGGTAAACAGAATAATGCAGAAATGATATAGTATGATTATCCATCATTACAGCAGCAGTGGACTATTCCTCTAGCCCCAAGAGGAGTAAACCCAAAAGAATTTACTCTAAAGTATCTAAGGTGAGAAATCAATTCTCTTGTAGCAAACTACTTACTGGTATGAGGTAAATGAACTCTTCCCAACACCATTTAATAAATCGCTTCTTACAGAGCACTAAATTGTACCCTGGTGTTCTGAAAAGTCAACTTTCCACACAGGAGAATTTTTCTCCTATAGGGTATTTTATTCCTCTTACCTCACATTGATCATGTAGGGGTAAAGAAGTCCTATGGATTACTGTGGCAACTTTAAAATTTTGCCATTTAAAGGAATTACATGATGAGGTTCATATCAAAAATGAATTCAATACTGTTAGGGATCTTGGTAGAATATTTTTCAGGCAATAATTTCAGGGTTTGGTTTTTCTTTTTAAGGGAAAAAAATGGTAGGTTTATGGTTTAAGAGGTTTTCACTCTAGTTTCCTATAGGTTCTCTGTTTTAATGTTTGATTACCTCTCTTCCTTCTGTTGCTAAGCAGATGGGACATGTTGCTATGTGACATTTTACACAACCACTTTTATGCAGTTTCAACGGAAATGATCAGAGGTCATGAAAACATAATCAGACACATTGAAAACTGGAGCACTTGCCTTTTTGTTCCGGGAAAACTACAGAGAATGTTCCAAAAAAATGTTTCTTAGAAAATAATGATAATGATCATGATAATAATAATAATAATAATAGTAATATATTTATTAAATAAATTTTCTTATATTTTATCTCACTGGAGATTCACAAAAACCCAATGAAATGTTAAAGAAAAGTATCAGCTTCATCACCATCATCATTATCATATTTCAGGTAAGAAAAACGAAATTATGAAAGGTCAGATCAGATGATAAATGCAAAGCAGTGATGGGAAATGAGGTTTTTCATTTGACTTCCCTCCCAGGAAATAACAAAATACTCTCTAAAGCCTATGGAAGCTGGAAGTTGTACTCTAGTAATAAAAGCTAATTTGAAGTATATTTTTACTTCTCACAGCTCTATACGCTAACTTTGTATAATACAGTTATTATTATATAAGCACAAAATAAATATGTAAAAGTAAAATTTACATAATTAAAATAACAATGTAGATAGCAATCAATTATCTGATACTAAGTTCTGCTAGGTACCCAAATAAATGCAGTCCCTACACCAGCCCACATAATCCCCACAGCACCATAAGTATTATGAAGAATCCAAGGCTTGGAAAGTAAATAACATGCCAAGGTCAATCATTTAGTACATAGTCGAGCAGGATTAAAACTCACATGCATCCAACTTCCAAACCCACACCTAACTGTTACACTGTTCTGTCCTAGCATCCAGCTCTTTCAGATTTTTCAGAAGATTCCTTTTCCATTGTATGACAGGTTGCTTTTCCATGATTCCAGTTTTGATTAATGTTTTTATTCTCAAGGAACATAGCGAAACTTAGTTTGAAAGGCCATAAAAGGTTTGCACTTGGAAGGCATGGTAAAATAGCTGGGTGATCGAAAACTGAATGGCAACTATCGTACAATGACAATAATGTGGTGCATGTGTGTGATTAATTGCTCTATATACACAAAATAGAGAAAAGCCAGAGTCCAGGTACACAGTGCACTACGACAAGCCCTGCAACAGGGATCAGAAGCTTGGTCTTTAGTCCATTTTTTAAAATAACTTTTTAAATATTGACTGCAAAGGAACATTTATAAATATTTGTGGTACAAAGAATCACAGTAAAATGAAGACCTATAAATTCACCATTCAGTTCAAAGAAGTAGAGCGTTACTGTTATCTGTGGAGACCCCTTTTCTCTTCCTCCAAAACTACTCTCCTGAATTTCATGTTTATCATTCTCTTTGTATCTTGGTAGTTTTACTATACATTTGAATACCTAAATATTGTATTGCTTAGTTGTGCATATTTTGGAACATGGGGTTTTCTTGTATTTGTCTGTAGTCTCATGTGACTTGCTTGTTTCACTCGACATTACATTTCCATACTACATTGTAGCTGCAGCTCGTTCCTTGTAATCCTTGTACATATATGGGTACATTTGTCCTTTGTATGATTATATCACAACGTATTTATCCAGGCTAATTTTAATGGGCATTTCTATTGCTTCGCTTTTTTTGCTAGTATAAAAATTACTACTCTGAAGATTTTTTATCTTTATTCTGGTGCACAAATTTTTCTTCGATATATTTCTGCAAGTAGACTGGCTGGCTTACAGAATATGCATATCGTCAACTTTACTAGATAATGCCCTATGGTTTCCAAGGTGCTTGTACAAATGTACACTCCTCCTGCAGTGTGTAAATGTTATGGTTTCTCCATAGACTTTCCAAAATTGTTTTTGTTAGCCTCTTAATTTTTGCCTGTCTGCTAAGTGTGAAATGATAGTTAATTGTGGTGTTAATTGACATTTCCTTGAAACTAATCAGGTTGAGCATCTTTTAATTTGTTTGTAGACCATTCACGTTTTTTTCTGTGAAGTACCTGTTCAAGACTTTTGTTTATTTCTGTACCAGGTTGTTTCCCTTTTTCATTCTGATTTGTATGTATTTTTTTATGTATTCTGAATACAAATCTATTCTTAGCTCTATGTGCTACATATCTTCTCTCAATCAGAGGCTTATATTTTCACATTCTCTAGGAGGTGTTTTTATGAACAAAAGTTCCAAATTTTACTGAAATCAAACTTTTTTATAGTTTGTGCTTTTGCTTCTTTTTAAAGAAATGTGTTCCTACAATAAGATAATAAAGATAATTTCTGACATTATCTTCTAAAAATTTCACAGTGTTGCCTTGCACCTTAGATCTTCAATCAGCTTGAAACAGATAGCTGTGTATAGTGTAAAATGTGAAGTCTAATTTCATTATATTACTATATGGATGTGGTTCTAGTGTTATTTGTGGAAAAGTTTACATTTTCCTTGGTGCCCTCCAGTAGCAATGGGGTCTAAAATCAAATTTCCATATGTGTGAGGGTCTGTTTAAGGGCTCTGTGTTCAACAGCATTATGTTCTTTGTTAGTCCATTTGTCAATATCATATTGTCTTAATTATTCTGTTTATACTAATTCTTGGTATCTGGCAAGATAAAGTTTCTTCACCTAAGTTTTCTGTTCTTCATCAGTTCTGGGCTCTGCTTGGCTTTTGATTTTTTCCATGTAAATTTTAGGATCAACTTACAAAGCATCACAAAGAAAATTATGTTGTGATATTTACTGGAATTGCTTTTAATCTACACAGAATTTTGCCAAAATTTAAGTCTTTATGACATCAAACCTTTATTCCACAAGTATCATATGGTCCTCCATTTACCTAGAGCTTTTCCAATTGTTTCCATAAAACTTTAAAATTTTCTCAGTAAAAGTCATGCATATCTTTTGTAGAATATTTTCCTTAAACACTTTATATTTTTGAAGCTATTGTAAATTTTATTCTTTTTTAAAATATTTTCAAATTCTTTTTAAACTATAAATAAATGTATATATTGATTTTTGTATGCTGATTTTATATCTATCCCCCTTGCTAAATTATCTTGCTAATTCAAACACATTATCTGCATATTGTATTGTTTTCTATATAGACAATTATATGCAAATAACTATCTTCCTTTGCAATCTATATTTACACATTTAATTATCTAAGTATTCTTTCATTTATTTTTAAAAGTATATTCATATTAGAGAAATATTATTATGCACCAAACACTGTCTCAAGCACTTGCTGCAAAAATACAAATTAGACATACTCCCTGACCTGAAGGAGCTCACACAGTTCAGCAAACCAAATAACGATGCAAAAAAGAATACAAACAAAAGAGATAAAGAGATTAAAATAACAGGGGATATAATAATGAATACAGAAGAAAACTATATATTTCCAACCTTTCTAATCTGTGAATAATAGAAAATTTTAAGCACAAAAGAAAATAAAGCAAAGGGAATAATCAATGCTACACTGAAAGAAAAGCTTTTTCTCTCATTTCTTTTAAAATATTTGTTTATATTTCAATTACAGTTGACATACAATATTATATTAGTTTCAGGTGTACAACATAGTGATTAGGCATTTATGTAACTTATGCAGTGATCACCCCAATGAATCTAATGACCGCCAGATACCAGCAATAATATTATTGACTGTATTCCTTATGCTATACTTTACATCCCCATCACTATTTTTTAACTCTCAATTTATACTTTTTAATGCTTTATCCTTTTCACTCATCCCCCTATCCCATCTGGCAACCATAAAAAATGTTCTCTGTATCTATGAGTTTATTTCTGTTTTGTTAGTTAATTTTGTTATTTAGATTCCACATATAAGTGAAATCATATGGCATTTGTCTTTCTCTGATATATTTCACTTAATATAAAACCCTATAGGTCCATCCATGTTGTTGCAGATGGCAAAATTACATTCTATTTTATGGCTGAGCAACATTCTTGTACATATACGTTCTACTACCTCTTAATCCATTCATCTATTGTTGGGTCTCATATCTTGCTATTGTAAATGATGCTGCAATCGTCCTTTTGAATTAGTGTCTGGGATTCTTCGGATAAATACCCAGAAGTGGAATTACTGGGTCCTTCTTTGTTTCTTGTTATAGCCTTTGTTTTAAAGTCTATTTTGACTGGTATGAGTATTGCTATCCCAGCTTTTCTTGTCTTCTCCTTTTTTTTGTTTTATTTTGTTTTTGTTTTTGTTTTCATATACATGAAATACCTTTTTCCATTCCTTTACTTTCAGTCTGTGTGTGTCTTTTGATCTGAAGTGTGTTTCTTGTAGGCAGCAAATGTAAGGGTCTTGTTTTCTTATCCCAGTTATGCTATGTCTTTTGATTGGGACATTTAATCCATTTACATTTAAAATAATTGTTGATAGCTATGCAGTTAGTGCCATTTTATTATTCATATTTTTTATCTTTTTTCTCTTTCCTTTTCTCCTTCTTCTTCAAGAGGTCCCTTTAACATTTTTTTGAAATACTGTTTTGGTGGTGATGAACTACTTTAGCTTCTTCTTGTCTTGGAAACTCTTCATCTCTCTTATGATTCTAAATGATAGCTTTGCTGGATAGAGTAATCTTCTTGGTGGTAGGTCCCTGCTTTACATCCTTTGAATATTTCATGCCACTTCCTTGTGGCCTGCAATGTTTCTGTTGAGAAATCAGCTGACAATCTTAAGGGACCTCTCTTGTAGGTAACTAACTGCTTTTCTCTTACTGCTTTTAACATTCTCTGTTTGTCTTTAACCTTTGGCATTTTAATTATGATGTGTATTGGTGTGGGTCTCTTTAGGTTCATCTTGTTTGGGAATCTCTGTGCTTCTTGGGTTTGTATGTCTATTTCCTTCACCAGATTAGGAAAGTTTTTAGTCATTATTTCTTCAAATAGGTTTTCAAGTACTTGCTCTCTCTCTTCTCCTTCTGGTACCCTTATGATGCAAATGTTGGTATGTTTGATGTTGTCCCATAGGACCTTTAAACTAGGGGGTTTTTTGGATTATTTTTTCCTTTTTGCTGTTCTGCTTAGGTGTTTTCTGTTACCTTATCTTCCAAATTGCTGATTCAATTCTTTGCTTCATCTAATAGGTGGATTCCCTCTATGTGTTCTTTATTTCACTTACTGTATTCTTCATTTCTGACTGGTTCTTTTTTATGTTTTCTATCTCCATTATTATGTTTTCTGTTTGTTGAAGTTCTCACTGAGGTGACCGAGCCTCCTCATAACCAGTGTTTTGAGCTCTGCATCTAGTACATTGCTTGTCTCCATTTTGTTGAAGTCTTTTTCTGTAGCTTTGTTTTATTCTTTCATTTGGGACATGTTTCTTTGTTTCCTCTATCTATGTATTCTTTTAATGTACTGGTCAGACTTCTAGTATAATGCAAAAAAGAAATAGTAGTAGCACCATGCATACTTCTCATGTTCCTACTCTTAAAGGAGATAATTCCGATACTTTTCCATTAACTAAGAATTAGTCCATCAAATTGATATATATTTCTTGAAGCTAAACTTTATCTACTTTTGTTTAAGTTTTGATAATAAATTCTGAATTTTATCAAAATTTTTTTCTCTATTTATTGAGACAATATACACTTCTTTTATTTAGTAATATGATAAATTACAAGTTAATTTTTTTCAATGTGAAACCAGCCTTGCATTCATTGTAGTTGGAAGAACACCAGCTTAGTTATCTATTTTCTTCTTTATATATTGTGATTCACTTTATGAATATTTTCTTTAGGAAGTATTCATCTCTATGAAAATGAGACTTTTTCTATTCCCTAGATTATTTTGTATGGAATTGAAATGAATTATTCCTTAAATGTTACAAACCTTGGGCCAGCCGAGTGGCACGTTGGTTTACAGCTGGCTTGGGACGCCAGAGGGCCCCAGTTCGGATCCCACATATGAGGGCATGACACTGCCCTCTACAGCTAAGATGCTGAACAACAGCTCAACCTGGAGCTGGGCTGCCCGTGAGTTGCTGGCGACAGCGTAGGCTGCAACCCCTGCTGCAGCGGGTTGCCATGGGCTACCGTGTATAGCCAGCAGCCAGCGTGAGCAGCCAGCAGCCACAGTGAGCGGCCGTCCAAAACCCGGCAACTGATCTGCCTCACCTGGGAAGAGCGCAATGATGGTGCCAACTTGGGCCAGTGAAGCAATGTCCTCCACAACTAGACTGAAGAACAAAACGACAGCAACTTGTCTGTTCCCCTTCCCCTGATTCCCCAACACTGTTCCCCTCCCCCAATTCCCCAATAAAAATCTTTTTAAAAAAAATGTTACAAACCTTATTGACCAAAAATTCTGGATTAATTGTTTTATTTTGTTTTGGGGGGGGTTTTTTTTGGATATGTATGTGTGTGTGGAGAAAGAAGAAGTTTTTAACTGTTGAATCAATTTCTTTCATAATTATACAGTTATTATGATTATCTATTTTTATTGTATTAATTATGGTAAATTATATTAGAGAAGTTGTTCCAATTCTAATAAGATTTCAACACTGGAATAATGTCATTCATTATTCTTTGAATATATACAGATACTGCAGTAATGTCCTCTTTTATTCCTAAATTATTATTTGCATATTCTCTTTTTTTCTTGATCAATTTGGCCAGTATATTCATTTCAAAGAACAAAGTTTTGACTTTGTGGGTTCTATGATGCTTTTATTTTCCATTTGTTATAATTTCCATTTGACCTACATTTTTAGGTTATATTGTTTTTTTCTTTCACTGTCATAAGTTGAAACTTATCTCATTAATGTTTTGTATTTTTTTCCTTTCTAATGTATTTAAAACTATAAACTGTCTTCTAAGTATCAATTTTGCTATTTCCCATAAGTTATGATATATAGTATTTTTGCTTTTGTCCTGTTCTAAATAGTTTCTAATTTTATTATAATGTCTAATTTAACCCATGCTTTATTTATAAATATATCTGTGGTTTTGTTGGTTGTAGTTTCTTCTTAATTTCTAAATCAATTGTTTGTGTTAAAAAAAAAAAAAAGATCTGAATGACCTCAATCCTGTGAAATTTGTTGAGCTTTATTTTACAGTCTGGTATATTTTATTACAGTCTATTTATTAGGGTCTGTTATTACAGTCTATTTTTCCGGTGAACACTTGAAATATATATGGGTTTCACAGTTAACACTTATTAATTTTGCTCTTTAGATCTTCTCTATCTTAACCGGCTGTTTAAATCTGCTTGATCTAACAATTACTAAGTGATACAACTTTAAGTCTCCTGCAATAATGATGTACTTGGCTAATTAGAATTTTTTATTATTGTACAATCACCCTTTATCTTTAGTTAACTATTTGACTTAATGTCCATTCTATCTGACATTAACATAACTATCTCAAATTTCTTTTGACTATTGCTTACTTGGTTACTTCCTTATGTATGATATTTTTCTGTCTACTTTTAAGATCCTGTTTTTCTCTGGTGTCATGAATTTGCACTCTAGTGTCATTTGTATGGTCTCTGGCTCTGAAGACCGGTAATCAAAAGTTTTGAAAAATTCTTAGCCATTATTTTTTAAATGATTGCTTTACTTCCATTTTCTCCTCCTTTCCTTAAGAACTCCAATTTTTTTTTTGTAAAGGTAGTTCTAGAAATTATCATATAGACTGTGCCTAGTACAGTGCCTGGCATGCAATATATACTGAATAAATATTTGCAAATGAATGAAGGAATAAATGAGGGTGGCTTTGAGAAGTTGATAAAGATATCTTTTTCTCTGAAATAACAGAATTTTTGTAACTAAGACTTGTAAATGAAATCTGAAAGCCTCTATGGAGAATTTATAGTTATATGTAGATACGTAGGTTATACATCCTTAAATAAATTATTTTTGGTTATAAGACTCATATTTATTCTTGTCTATGGTAGATATACAGGGTTTCTTAATTTTTTAAAAAAGTCTTTTTATTTGTTATTTATTTTATTTTTATTTTTCAATTACACCTAACATACAATATTATTTTATATTAATTTTGAACTCCAATTTCTTTTTATCTTTCTTATTGTCCATCTGTTTATCTTTTGCTGTATTATACTGTTTAAATATATCATACGTCTGGCAGAGTGGCTCAGTGGTTAAGAACTCGCTCAAAAGTGTGAGCTCTGAGCAACAGGGTCACCAGTTCAATTCCCAGCCCGAGCTGAGCTGCCACTGACCTGCCAACAGGTGGCAAGATGGCTCAGCTAAAAAATTAAAAATTAAAAAAATAATAATAAATCACAAAATTATACATCCTAATATGTATAGATAAAATCTTGCTTTTATATATTTATTGTATATATTGATTTATTTAATATATTGATTGTATATATTTTATATTCTTGGTCTGATAATTCCAATATTTGAAGTCTTTAGGATTCTACCAACCTTTGTTTCTGCTCTCATTTATAGTGCCATATTACCTTGTATGTTTTGTTATGTTTGTATGTGACCTTATCTTCCTTGGATATTAATATATGGGAATTCTTTGAGACCTGGGTTGAATGTGAGATTTTCCCAAGGGATTTGCCTTTGCTTCTCCCAGATGTCTCCTCACATTGCTCACTAAAGGTCACTTTAACTTAAATTATTGATTTGAGTGTGTTGAGGCGATCAAGGTATATAATTCAGACATAAACTTTCAGGGTGGACTTCCTCCCTTTCCCCCAGCCAACACTAAGGTTTGAAATGAAAATTTTTTATTGCTGTCACTGTTACCCTCTTCCACACATGCAACCCAGGACTCAGACCAAGTTTAGCTCTAGTTACCTCAACAGTGAGGATGTAGCCTTTTGGGATCTTAGCTTTATTTGGTGGGTCTCCTATTAGAATCCCTTCCACTCCCCTCTTCTGTAGGAGTGGAAAAACCCAAAACTCAAGGTCATTTGAATTCAGCAAATACCTTCATTGTAAAATCAGTTTCAGTGCTAGTTTACTTCTTTGGATTCCTGCTTTCACTTAGTTTTTAGCTTCTGAGCAGGTTGTCAGGCTTAACAAATAAAAATACAGGATGCGCACTCAAATTTGAGTTTTAGATAAACAGCAAATAATTTTTAGCATAAGCATATCCCATGCAATATTTGTGACACAGGCATGCTGAAAAAATATTCGTTGTTTATCAGAAATTCAAATATAACTGGATTTCCTGTATTTTATCTTGAAACACTACACCAATGTAATTCTTATTTTCCTGCTCATTCATTTATGCATCTAAACAGCGTTTAAGAAAACTATACGAAGCAGCATTTTTCATTGTTTTCTGCAGGCAGGTCAGTCAGGGTATCCAGTCTGCCGGATTGTTGGAAGCAGAACCAGATCTTGTCCTTCTCCTCCCCTCTACCTACCTTTATGAAACTGGAAAAGTAATTCACCTCTGTGAACCTTAATCACTCTCAATATTTTTTCTGCATATCTTGGAATTTGTAAAAGGACCTTAGAGATCATCTCCTATAATCCACTTATGTTAAGATAAAGAAAACTGAGAGGCGGCTGGTTAGCTAAGGTGGTTAGAGCACAGGCTCATAACACCAAGGTTGCTGGTTCAATTCCTACATGGGCCAAGGAGCTGCACCCTCCACAACTAGACTGAAGATAACTACTTGACTTGGAGCTAATGGGTCCTGGAAAAACACACTGTTCCCCAAAAAATTTCAAAAAAAAAAAGAATAAAATGTTGTGAGCTATGATTTTTTTAAAAAAAAGATAAAAATAACTGAGACTCAGATAAGTAAAACAAGGTCAATATTATATGCAATTTAGTGGCAGGCTGGAAACTAGAAATCCTTTCTCCTTAGTCCTTCAACATTCTTTCTACTCTACTATGTTGTCTATGAGGATCAAGTGAGCTACATGATATCAAGACAGAAGGCAGAACATAAAGTATTGAGAGTAAATAAAGTATTAGAATAAAAGTAGATAACATTAAAAAAAATGATTACAGAGTCTAACAAAAAAAAATGGGCAGCTTAAAATGTAAGATCTATGGAATGTTATTTATAGAAGAAATCCCATAGGAATACAGTAACGTATTTACACAGTCCTTCCAGGAATCCTAAACACAGTAATGAGAATTTTCTATGAATATTTAAAGGAAATAAATTAATGATATTAAAATAAAATACCTGACTGGAAATATACTGTATTAAACAAGAATTTTTTACATAGAATATAATATATTCTCCATAGCAAATAAGACAAAAACAGGTCTAAACTAACAAAAGCCCTCTCTTTTTTCCTTCCTCTGTTCTTACAAAGAAATGCTTTCAGAATGCTTAAGACTCTCACCATGCTACTTTCTTTGCTACAATCAGTGCATGATTGCCACTCAAATTGCTATACTGGTCCTTTTTCCTCTAGCTCTGCATAAAAAGAAGATGCAGATGAATGGATTTTCTGCGGGTTAATTTATTAGGAGTGCAAAGCAATTATCAGCAAGGTAAATCATGAAACATGAAGTACACTGTTACACACTGCTTACTGTATAATGTAGGTCCCTCAGCCACAAATGCAATTAAAGTGTTATATTTTATTCCTTTTAATTTTATCGCCTAGTCCACCCTATGCTTAACCCAGACAAGTTTGACTGTTTGCAAATATGTGATCAATAAATAGAAATAATAACTACCACAAGCAATTTTGTATTTTTGATGCTCTGGAATATGTTTTAATGACATGATAGCATAAATCTTCAAAATGAGGGCTGGAGAATTTAACTGTAGGACTCAGTTCCCAAGGCATCAGGTTGTCAGTTTCCTGTGTGGCTATAATCGGGTGAAATTATATTACTGTCATGTGACCAGAGACTGATGTGAGGTGAATTAAGCAGTGCTTGCAAATGCCTGTCACATTAATAGTGTCTAAATCTTCTGTTTTTAATTTTAAAGGGCAGGTCCTAAGAAAGCCGTGTTTACTAGGCTTTCAAGACTCATAAAAGAAATTCTTGACAACAAAAGCAAGCCTTCTCTCTACACAGACCAGTACAAATGTGAATAACACAGAAGTGCTAGAGAGGCAGTGTTTCAACAAAGAGAGCAGGGCTAAAATCCTTGCTTTGCACTTACTAGCTAAATTTGATCAAGTTTTCCAACCTCTCTTTGCCTCAGTTTTCTCATTTATGAAGGGGGAATAAGGACAACTACCTGGTGTGATTATTAATAATGCATGAAAGACATTAGCTTGTAGCAAATGTTCTATAAAAGGAAGCTATCATGATAATGTTGGCCACCCCTTGTTTACTAAGAACTGCAAGCCAACAGCAATGTTAAAACTTGCACAGCCAAAGCAATGCATCAGGAAATCCTACTAATAAGCCATGAAACTTGAAGAAAGCCATAAAATTGTACAGAAAATGTGAGTGATCGGGATGGGCAAGGTTAGAGAGAAAAGATGGTTGAGTAAAGTGAGTCTAGTATAGTCTGAAACAACTGACCCAGATGGGAGGAAAGATGATGGCAAATGTGAGACTACAGTCATGCGTCACTTAACAAAGGGGACCCATTCTGAGAAATACGTCACTCGGCAATTTTGTCATTGTGGGAACATCATAGAGTGCCCTTAAACAAACCTAGATAGTGTAGCCTACGACACACCTTGGTTGTATGGTGTGGCCTATTGCTCCTAGGCTACAAGCATGAACAGCATGTTACTGTACTGAACACTGCAGGCAAGTGTAACACAATGGTAAGTATTTGTGTATCTAAACATAGAGAATGTACAGTAAAAGTACAGTAAAAAAGATAAAAATGGTACACCAGAATAAGGCACTTACCATGAACGGAGCCTGCAGGACTAGAAGTTGCTCTGGGTGAGTCAGTGAGTGGTTAGTGAATGTGAAGGCCTAGGACGTAACTGCATGTTACTGTAGGCTTTATAAACACCGTACTCTTAGGCTACACTAAATTTATAAAAAGATGTTTCTTTCTTCAATAATAAATTAACCTCATCTTACTGTAACTTTTTTACTTCATAAACTTTTAAATTTGTTTAAACTTTCAACTCTCTTTGTAATAACACATAGCTTAAAACAAAAACAAATGTACAAAAGTATTTTATTTTGTTCTATCTTTATTCTACAAGCACTTTTCTATTTTTTTAATTTTTTTCTTTTTAAATTTTGTTGCTAAAAACTGAGACACAAGCACACACATTAACCTAGGCCCACACAGGGTCAAAATCATCAGTATCGCTGTCTCCCACCTCCACAGCCTGCCCCATTGGAACGTCTTCAGGGCAATATCATGCTGCAGCTGTCATCTCCTGTGATGACAATGCCTTCTTCTGGAAGACCTCCTAAAGGACCTGCCTGAGGCTCACTGTGAGGAGGTGCTGCTCTTTTCTGAAAAAAACATCCATGGTGGTTTGTTTGGTTTGTTTCTTTTCCTCATCATAGATTTGCTTGTAAGCAGATAATGCACTATGAATATTCCTTTGTATTAATGAAAACTTTTCTGTGTTGGGGTCCATGTTTTCAAACTTTTTAAGGAGTTTGCCGAGGTCTGCAAAAGCTTCCACTAAAACCCTTCACTATGAATTTTCTTGAAGTTTCTTTTCTTCTCCTGCAGATTCCGTTCTCTTGCCTCTTCTTCAGCTATGCATTCACATCCTTGTCCCAACAACTCCTCATTGATCAATTCCTCAGGAGCCCCTCTAGGGGGTCCTCAGTGTCAGTCTCATCCACACGCAGGTTAAAGTTGTTGGCCATCTCAACCACAGCCTTGTTGATTTTTGCAACCTCATCATTGGTAAGTCCTCATATACTCCTTGGTGACATCACCTCACACCCAAGCAAGGTTCTTTTTTTCTTTTTTCTTTTCTTTTCTTTTTTTAAGATTTTATTGGGGAATTGGGGGAGGGGAACAGTGCTGGGGAATTGGGGGAAGGGGAACAGACAAGTTGCTGTCCTTTTGTTCTTCAGTCTAGTTGTGGAGGACGTCGCTTCACTGGCCCATGTTGGTATTATGATCATTGTGCTCTTCCCGGGTGAGGCAGTTGCTCGCCAGCCATTGGATGGCCGCTCACAGTGGCTCATGGCAGCTCACACCAGCTGCCCACTGCTCACGCTGGCTCCCAGCCACTCACAGTAGCTCACGGCAGCCCACTGCAGCCCCACTGCAACCTACGCTGTCGCCGGCAACTCACGGCAGCCCAGCTCCAGGTCGAGCTGTTGTTCACCATCTTAGCTGTAGAGGACGCAGTGTCACTGGCCCTCATGTGGGATCCGAACCGGGGCCCTGCTGCTCAGAGCTGGCATCCCAAGCCAACTCTTAACCAACATGCCACTCAGCCGACCCCCAAGCAAGGTTCTTGATGTAGCTGTAACCCTTCCAGAATTGCATCAGTGTCTTCTAACTGTCTTCCTCAGTTAAAACAATAGCCTGAACAAAGGTTCTCCTTAGGTAATAGACCTTAAAAGCTGCTAGAGGTGGTGTTTGGAAGGAGAAACACCACTTTGATGTTGAAATGAAGATCGCTAACAAGGAAGATGTCTGGAAGCATTATCAAAAAAGCAAAATCTTTAAATGTATGTTCTTCTCCAAGCAGGACTTCTCCATTTTGCTGGCATAGCAATTCAGGAGGGCATCTTGGAGGAGGAGCTGGATCATCCCTGACTTCTTATCGCTCCTGCAGTACACAGTTTACTGATATGCTTGAAGGCCCTGGGGCTCTCATGTGCCAGGTCACAAAGGGCTTCAATGTGTAGCCTGCAACATTGCCCCTAAGCAAGACTGTTATCCTGTCCTCAAAAGCCTTGAAACCTGGCATTGACTTGACCTCCTTCTGGATGAAAGTCCTTTCAGGCATCTGTTTCTAGAATAAGGAGTTTTCATCCATATTAAATATTTTCTCTGACAAGTAATTTTCCTCCACAATCAGCTTATTTAGAGTTTCCAAAAATTCTTCAGCTGCCTTGATATCAGCACTAGCAGACTCACCATTCACTTTCACATTATATAAAGAATAACGATCCTCGAATCATTTAATCCACGCAGAGCTAGCAGTAAATTCAACACTGTGTTCATGTCCAGCATTTTCTTTCGGTATCACAAACAACCTTTTTGCTTTGGCTATGGTCACTCTGGTGTTGAGAGGAATACACTTCTGTGTCTGGTCTTCAATCCAAGTCATTAGAGGTGTCTCCGTATCTGATATAATCCCTTCCTAAATTTTTGTTAGTCTCATTGCCTTCAACAAAACATATCCTTTAACACCTTCTGTCATTTTGTTTTTGTTCTTTAAGGTCCTAGCTATGGTGCAATGGGACATGCCTGACTGGCAAGCGATAACCATCACTGATTTTCCACCTTTATTCACTCCTCATTTTGTTTCTAGGTCAATCACTTGATTTGGCCTCATTTGCAACATTGGCAATGGATTTTGTATGCTTAGGGGCCATGATGAACAAAATAACATGATATTACATCAAGCACATGAGAAAAATGATGCAATTGAGAAACACAGTAAACCTGAGATGTATGAGGCTGCTGCAGGTGGAATACAATATACTGTCTAGAGCAAACTATTTTTACATAAGTTGAAAGAATACATTCCACAATAATGATAAAAAGTACAGTATAGGGCCGGCCGAGTGGCACGATGGTTAAGAACTGGCTTGGGACGCCAGAGGGCCCCGGTTCAGATCCCACATATGAGGGCCAGTGACACTGCCCTCTACAGCTAAGATGCTGAACAACAGCTCAACCTGGAGCTGGGCTGCTGTGGGTCGCCGGCACCGGCATAGGCTGCAGTCCCTGTGGCAGTGGGTTGCCATGGGCTACTTTGTGTAGCCAGCAGCCAGCGTGAGCGGGCAGCAGCCACTGTGAGCGGCCATCCAGAAGCCGGCGACTGATCTGCTTTGCCCGGGGAAGAGTGCAATGATGGTGCCAACTTGGGCCAGTGAAGCAACGTCCTCCACAACTAGACTGAAGAACAAAACAACAGCAACTTGTCTGTTCCCCTTCCCCCAATTCCCCAGCGCTGTTCCCATCCCCCAATTCCCCAATAAAAATCTTTAAAAAACAAACAAAAAAAAAACAAGTACAGTATAATGAATACATAAACCAGTAACATAGTCATTTATTATCATTATCAAGTAGTATGTACTGTGCATTATGGTATGTGCTATACTTTTATATGACTGGCAGAGCAGTAGATGTGTTTACACCAGCATCATCACAGACACGTGAGGAATGTGTTCACTACCATGATATGATGACTGTGATGTCATTAGGCAATAGGAACTCTTCAGCTCCATTATAATCTTATGGGACCACTGTCATATATACAGGTAGTCATTCTGTCATCATGCAGAGCATGACTGTATAGGGGAACTTTGGGATTTAGATGGCTTGGACAGTGTAGAGAAATGACTTAGGATGAAAGGGGCTATTCTCAGTAGTTGAAGGAGAATCTCCCACTATTACTAGGTTGAAACAATCTGATTTGCCCTAACGGACAATTAGAAGCTCTTGAGGATTCTGGAGCAAACTGAGTGAGACAGTGATTTGAACATCATTCTGGCTTACACGTTTATATCATTTTTTAGCTTACTAGGTCCTGTTATGGTGAAAGGCTTGAAAGTGAAAAGACCAACCAGAAGAATGTTGTTGTAATACAGATAAGAGATAATGAAGGCAGTAGGTACAGCAAGTGACTATGTCATGATGTGAGCTGGTGGTGGAAGGAGACATCAACATCCACTAAGGCTGTTTCTTCCCTAACCAGCTGAAGCCTCAACATGCCAGCCACCATCCTTCCTTTAGTTCAAGGCTCTGCCTATAGCCATAATGTGAATGCTCTGCACAGAGAGAGTTAAAATTAATCTTCTCACGTTTTAGCACCTTAGTGTGAATATATTTGTTTGTTTTTCCTAGAGCAGATGTCCACAGGGGATTGTGAGGGAGGTGGTAATAGCTCTGAGCCCCCAGTGGGCGGGCCAACATGACTAAAGCAGAGAAGGACTTGAAAGGGGGTACCTGGGCACTGCTGACATTGGTCTTCTGCACAGTTTTGCCTGAGGCTGCCCTTGAGGATGATAAAGATGATGGTGCCAATAATGTTCTGTAAATTAAGTGTCGTCGTAAAAGATTATTCAGTTACCTTGGGAATTAAAAACTAAAGTTTTAATGTAATATGCTGTACATAAACAGTGATGTTAAAACAATGTTTCCCCAAACTCGCCCCTTTTGCTTTTTTGGAAATTCAGTCCCTGTGCACATCCCTGCTTCTTTGTGTGAACAAATTTTAGCTTCATCCCAGTTGTGCATTGCACTTAAATTACACAAGTGTCTTTTTAGCTTCCTCTCCCTTCCTTCACTTGAGAAAATCCATCATGATTGTCTCAGCGTATCTACGAAACATGTGTTTTATGTTTAACTTACATGAACAAATTGAAGGGTGTTGTCAACATTACCCTGAATGGATACATTCTAAAAGAAGTACATGCAATGATATTGCCTCTCTGTTGTTAGCACCCTCTAATGCTAGCCATTCCCTCTAACGCTAAATCGTGTTCTTTTGAATAATTTAATACTTTGGTTATTTAAAATGTGATGTATTCATGCTTTGTTTCCCCAACTCCAGTGAAAGCTCTTCGAGTCCTTATCCACCTCTGCGTCACTCATAGCACCCACACTAGCCTCTGCACTCAGGAAAAGACTTGAGTTTTCTGGGCTTAACCACAAACCCCTGGTTACGGGCAGAATTGCTTGCTCTTTTTTGGAATTGATCATTTTACACTGTATGACACTTCAATTAATTCTGTTTACAATCAGTTAATGGGGGGGGATGAGTGCATAGTGAAACATGCTTAAATCAGATCCCACAACTTTGAAGTTGGTGTAAACTTGAATATGATTCATGTGTGTATCTGTTGAATACCTATTCACCAACTTGCAGAACAAAACAAGGTCTCATATTCAAAACGAATTGTTTTGAAAGCCCTGCCCGTCCCATTCTGCTCACAGCTGAATCTCATTCTGCTCCTATGATGAAGCTCTCTAAGTAATTTCTGGGGACCTCAAGGAATTCGGGCGCCATTCCTGACTGTCCTCTCCACTGCTTGCCTTTTGCCTCCATAGTTTACAGCAGTCCTATTCCTATGGTTACATGGACCATAGAATCATGATATCAATAGGTCCAGTTAATACCACCTCTGGGGTCTGGTAGTCTGCAACTACCCTCCTTCTCTCTTTCTCCCACCACTCCTTTCTTTATAGTCTGTGCATTTTCACATATCTGCCATGGCAGTCAAACATTCCTCACTTCACATACACTGTTCTCTCTGCCTAGAATGCCCTGTCTACCCTGCACGCCCCTAGTCCACATGAACAACCATTTAAACCTCAGCTATGTTATCTCCTCCATCACCTTATCCCTGACTCCCAAATTAGCCATACACCCTTCTTTCTCTAATCCCCATAATGCACAATGCACCTCCAATAACATTTATCACATTGGATTATCACTGCTTCCTTTCATGTTTTTTTCCTTACTAGATAGATCATGAGATCCTTGATGGCACTGAATGAAGAGCAGCTCTATAGGAATCTGTGCTCAGCTAGGCAAACCCTTTTAGGTATTTTATGAGCTCACCAATAACCAAGTCTTTTGATCATTAAAGGGAGGTGGGGGGTGGGGGTCCATGGTTCTTACTTAGAATGAGCTTTACACCATGATTTAGATTTTGACCTTGATTAAGTCCAAACCACATTCTGAGAAAATCTGTTTGAAGTAAAGTATTATGTGACTATTAAATTACTATATTTGGGATTGGAGAGAGGATATAGCTGTGGGTATTTGAGGTCAGTTGCATGGAGGATAAGAGAGGTAAGTAAAATTAACTTACCTGTTTAAATGTTCCAGAAAATTTGAAAAACGGAGCTGTCAAAAAAAAAAAAAAAGCAAAGAACTCAAGCATTGCTACTCAGCATAATTTTGCTTAGAAAATAGCATTATTTCTGCTTGATTTGATTTCGTGTGGTTAAGTTTGGAGGAAATGTTATTTATTATATACACAGCTAAGCTTATGTAATTATCTGCAAATGTTCTAGTGTAGTACACACAACCAACACGGTTGCTTGTTGTGTCCATTTGGAAAAGAGAGGAAAAATTAGCCATGTAATAGTTAATTCAATTTATAAAATTAAATGTGTATTGAAAATATGCCTGGTAAATATTATGCCATCTGCACATGCTCAAACAGTGAGCCTGGTTAATATTTTATAGTTTATCTGATAATGTTAACAAAAGAATTTAGTCAGAGTGGAGACATACACTGAATATTTCATCACCTTCTTAATTGCAGAATACAGACAAGACATTTTTTTCCCTTTGGGAAAAATAAATGTTAAAAGTTATTACAGATGGAATCAGTTTGGCAATTAGGTTGAAATCCAACTGAAACCAAGCAGAAATTGACGGCAGCAAATATCACAATACCAAAGTATTTTCAGCCAATTCCATCAATTTACATGATGAAGCAGAAATGTGGATAGCAATGCTATGTTACTGGGCTAGCAGAGGTTATATTAACACAGAAGAAAAACTGGCTTTGTGCCTTTTCTGCCAATAGTTAATTCACAGCCATCAAGAGCTGTCATTCTTATGCACAGCAGACAATATGATATACCTAAGGCTTTTCATTCTGACTTCTGAATTAAAGGTCTTCAGCTTGTGCTGTGGACCTTAACCTTGAAGCCAAGTGCAAATTAGCTTTAAATCAATGAAGCTGATTAAAGCTCTATTGTGGTCAAGTCCTTAATAGAAGAAGGGAGAGGAAGGAACCACTTGAAAACAGCAAAAGATTGGCCTCTCTTAACTTGGAACATATGTAATGTTTTTCAGCTCTTCTCTACCCTGACAGAACCATGAATGGTTTTAAGGCTATTTACCTGCTAAGAGAATGGAGCCAAATTTTCCAATTTAGTGGAAGAGGTCAAGTGAGAATCAAAGGTAGTTTTTGCAAGCACCAGAATATAAAAGGTTATTTTGAAAAAAAGAGGGGAACATCAAAATATCTCCCCAGTAGAGACCGAGAGAATCAAGTTTCTATTGTGTGAAAAAAATTCTTACACTTTGAAAGTACTTTGGGCTTCTGTTTATTTTTGTTTTGTATTTTAAGCTATATTATTTCTGAAAAACAAGAGGGTATTGCAAACTTCTGACCATCTAAAAAATGTTTTTCCTCCCTCAAAAATGAATATATCCCCCAAAAATATGCCTGAAAGAAGTTTTTTATTTTGAGAGGCCAGAATAAACAGCCAACAGGCAGGACCTTATCTGTTCCTCACCACCAGCACCACCCACCCACCACCATAGAAACTTTGTTCCAGGGATTTGCCGATTCTTCCCAAATTCCCCATGACTATCAGAATCTAGACAAATGCAACTTTTACCAAAGAATGATTCTTTTTATAACATCTTCAGAAATACTAAAAATGATAGATTAGGAAGAATATTTTAAATAAAGGCTCATTTTTATTACTTAATTTAATTCTTTAACACTGCAATTCAGTCTGCCCTTCATAGGAACACCATCCCACTGTAATAGTGACTCCTCAACCCTGTCCAAGGTGTGGATAAATCCTTACCCTTATATTTCAGGCACGAGGAATTTGAAATGATGGAAAAGAATTTTTTACCAAGAACCTTAGGGGAAATAAAGAAAATACAAAAAGGCAGCAATTAAGAAGTTTGTAGAGTACAGGGAATTTAGTAATACAGAGCTCTCCTTGTCTATCTTCTAAATTAGTTAGTGTATGTAAAGTGCTTTCAACAGTTCTTGGCATATAGCATGTGCTCAACAAACACGGGCTATTGGCTATTATTCTACTGGCTTAGATGCACACACTTGACCATCACAGCACCTGCAATCCTTCCTCTTACCTCCCCCTCTCCCCTTGAATGCACCCATCCCAAAAGCTCTGCCTTGAAACCCTCAAGACCCTCTTCTATTCCAATTTTTATGGAACCTTAATGGAAGGAGGATAAGGGAGCTGAATTAGATAGTAAATCAGTCACTTCCACCTACTAAGTGGCTAAATGCATGCTGCTAGTCACCAAAAGTAGAAAAATATCAATTAATGAAAAAAAAAAGTCAGGTACCCTAAAATCATAGCAGGGTGCATTCTTCCCCACTTTTGAAACTTATGAGTAAAAAACTGTTGCCTACATACATCTCTAGGTCACTAGTTTTCTTGTATAATCTTCCAAGGCAAGAGAGACTAAGGAACAATAGAGACCTGAACTGGCCAGTGAACACAGAAAAAGAACAGAGCAATGAAGATGGGAGAGTCAGTGGAATGCTAGGAGAGAGAATGAAAAAGAAAAATTACTGAGGAAAAAAGGACGAGACAACAGAGAATGAACTGAGATCAAGTGTAATGTTCCCCAAGATGAGGCTGAGTGGCAACTGACAGAGGACGGACAGCTTTGCTCTGCATCCACTCAGGATTGCATGGTTCTGTCCACTCACTGAGCTGTGGCTACACAACACTAGGTGGAGTGAAAAGGCAAAGAGAGAAGCCTAAGGCATCAGCACAACTAGACAGAATGTAGAGGGTGATAATCATCATGATTCCTTAAACCACAACTGCCCTCTGTCATCAACAAGATGTGAGAGCAATCAAATTATCTGTCAGATGCTGACGTCTCTGGAAAGAGGTACCATTTACGTGCAAACTGTTGTTATTGATGGTGGTGGCGGTCATGAGACTACAAGGATTGTTTCCATTCAGGATCTGCTAAGCTAGAAATATCTGCCTCAATGAGGCCCAAGCTGTTTTCAAATATTATTCATGTTCACCTGTAATTAATCATCACTTAAAATAACGCCTTGAAAGGATTTTAGAGGTTGCTGATAAAATGAATAGCAAAACTAAACCATTAAGAGTAACTTTCATCTGAATGTGGGAAAGTCGCACACACTTTTCATACCCTCGGTTGGTTTGCCTAACAACGCCATCCATTTGGATACATCACATCTATGACGAGACACTACTAACCTTACAACTAAATAAAGACAGTGTGCCAAAATGGTATAGTTCAAGAAACTTGCCTTGACCCAAAATATCTCGTTGGCCAAGACATAAAAACGCCCAACAATCTGTCAATAAAGGTCTATTCCTCTCGGTTTCTCAAAAACCAGATCTCCGTTTTATAAATGCAAATGCTTCTGGATTTTATCAAGAAATTCAGCTATCTTTGTATCCTAAAAATAGCTGTGCTTTTGTCATCTGATATTTTCGGCCACTTTGAGGAGGAATCCCTGGCTATGTTAAAAAATAAAAGTCATCTGAAAAATTGGGGTGGTACCCAATAGAGCAAAATCCATTTTTTAAATTAAAACAAAAGGTAGCAGCAAGCACTCCCCCACCCCCCCGAAAAAAAATTATTCATGTCAAGATTTTGCTAAAGACTGACTAACCCGGGGTTGTTCCAAAGATCCAGCACTAGAATAGGCAAAACTGCAGATTCAAAGAGGACTCAGAATAAAGCATCTTCTGTAGCTCTAACGAAAGCAGTATCCACTGAGCCACCGTAGTCAAGCTCAACTTTCTCCTGCTACTATTCCAAGCAGGGAAATGAATGGTTTGTCTCCTCCCATTATTCCTGGATCTCAGGTTTGCAGCCACAGAATTGCAGAAAGGAAATAGTTCTGGAATTGCCAGCAGGGGGGCCAGGGTCTATGGCAGAGGAACCAAGACACACACCCTCGATCCAGTCGTTGGCATCCTCAGTGCCAAAATTCCTCCTTTATTGCCAAAGTCCTCCTCAACAGAGTCAGGGCCCACACATCACACAGGGCACAGAGAGGGTGAGCATCTTTTGAAGGACCGACTCTACTTCCTTCCAGATGAAGGTGCCAACAAGTTTTCAGCAGTTTTTGTGGGTTGTTGTTTTTTTTTAATCTTTTTATGCATCATGGAAAGTAAAGAGAAATGTGTTTGAGCCTTAATCCCCTGGAAGGGAAATAGGCTAGCCTTCCACAGACCTGGACAGAGCTCAACACTTGGTTTGAAGACAATTACTTAGTCAGCTGCACAGGTTGAGATCAGTCAGCAGTCAGCCTAAGCTTCTCACCTCAGACAGACCACCCGAACAAAGTTCATTTCCAGGCAGAGTTGATCCTGTGCCTCCGGCACCCTGCCATGGACAATATGACAAAAAGTGTACCTGTGTGTTCTGCCCACTTTTCTTTAGCATCTTGAAAATCCCTGTGTGTCACCACCAAGAGGTGTGTGTGTGTGCATGTGTATAGGTGTGTGTGTGTGTGTGTGTGTGTGCTGATATCTAATTATATATGTAGATACACACAGTGATAGAACAGGGAAATATCAAACAGGACTACTTACTGCATTACATCCCAACAGCACTGAGAGGCTGTTGTGTGTTCCTATCACCCATACCAGTTGATATGCACGATCCAGAGAAATTGGACTGTATCATGGCATGCAAAGCATCATTTCCGGTATCTTTATATTCACAATTAACAAGGTTTATGTTAGCAGGGTGAGAAGATGCTCTTCTGAGTCTATCATCTCCCTGAACTATCTACATCCTATAACCCACCATTCTGCCCACCTCATATATAATTCTACATCTCCCTGTCTGTCGTTAACTCAGTCTAGGAATTACATGTTGCACAGGTTGTTCAGTTAATGTTGAGATGCACATGAATCCTCCCAGATCTTGCCTCTCTTTTCTGTGGTCCACATTTTACCTTCCATCCTTCTGTTGAGAAAATTGCAAGTACGTCAGTCAGCATTTAGCTCCTAATTCAAAAAATCTGAATGAAACCAGGATGAACTCCAGCCTGATGCTAGATGCTAGAGGGGAGGTCACCTGTCTCCCCTCTACAGTAAGACATGTTTACAAATGACAAAGGCCACCATCTACGGAGGCAGCTTTTTGAGGATAGCAAAGGGACCACAGGAGGGTGCTCACTTTGTCTCACATTCTACCGGATAGCAAAAGTGTGGATTGCCCTTGGCAGTCACCGTCAGGTTGGATGGCATTTTACTTGGACTCCCCAGTGACACTGAAGAATGTGCATACTTCTATCTATTCTCTAAATAAGAGTCACTACAAATCCCCAGTGAGATGGTATTTCAATGGTTCAAATGTACCATCAAATTTGTTCATAAGACTGTTTAAAGTCAGTATGTGCTCTTGTCTGTGTGATTCTTCAGGAACAAGGGGCCATTTTAAAATGCAGCGTAACTGACAAAAGCTCTTCCCAAGTAATTTATGAAAAGAAAGGAAACCAAGGGAAAACTGCTTTTGTAAGTCAGCATTGGGAAAACAAAACAAAACAAAAATTGAAAGGTAACACTTCTCCTAGAACAAACTGAGCATGTAGTTATTGGAATGATATACTTTGCGGTGTGCTCTTAAAACTATGTGAATAATACAGATGAAACATGGAAGCAGAAAGCCTTCCTTCGCAAATGCTACTTAAGAATCTTGAACCCCAGAATTAAAATTTCAACCTGTTAATGCCTTTTTACATCACTTCTGCCTCATCCCAGTCTTCCAAAAGATACTCCTATGAGACAGAAAAGGATACCATTCAACATCAAAATGTCTCAAGTTACTATAGGGATATATTATTATTTGTTGATTAGATTTGGTAAGAGATTTCTTATGTATATTTGATTTTTGTATTGGCATTCATTGAATAGGAAGTTTCCAATAATCTCTCTCTAAAATCTTCCATATATTTAAAATAAGTTCAAATCAGCTACAAATATAAAGGTTGGTTATAAGATTAAACACAGCACACGTGATGGAAAATAAAATTACATATATCCTAGCCTACACAAAATATAGAGGAACCTCAGAAATATAAAGAGCAGTATAACTGCTTGACCTAGATTATCTGCTTTCCCCACATTCCATCTCAGCCTCATTTCGAAACAGGACTTAAAATGATCCACACTAGAAATATTGCAGAGTGGGAAAATAGTTTAGATAATTTTTTTACCAAAGATTCTTTAAAGTGTAAGTCAGTTAGATCAACTCTCTTTCATTTTCTTAATAATTTTAAGAAAGTTAAGAATTTGACCAAAACCTAAACCTACTCTGTTGTGATTGATAGTTATAACAATAAAAATCATCATATTTGTGTACAAGGCAACACATAGAAAACATTTACTATGAAAAAACCAAGACTGGAAAAATATCTATATTTAGAAAATATATAATCAATAAATTTCACAGCTGAGACAAATAAAATATGGGCTTTTTTGTCCCTAGAAATTAGTGAACACCCACTATACAAAGTATACCAAAAGCTTCCTTTATTTTCTGAAATGGACATTCTTGGGATTCAAACAGAAGCCAATCAAGAAAATCTCGTGCTGACAGTATGAGAAATGTGAAGAAATTAAGCTTTCTGTTGGTACAAAGTCTTGCCCCCATGGATGAAAACTACAAGTGCTTGGAGGAGGGTAAGAGGGAAAAAAAGGCCTAGTGAGTTTAATAAGTGCCATTATTGCTGAGAAATCTAAAAGGGTGATAATATGAATCACAAGAGAGGTGCAATAGGGCAGCTATTTGAAATTTGTTTTTCACACATTTAGTGCAAAAACAACGGCTCTTGCAAGAAAGGTCAATCCTCCCACACACTAATCTCCAATCAAGCAGCACTTTGAGAATCCAAATGTGATTGCAAATCTCTAGCATGCCAACCAAGATGAAGGCGTTTTTCTTTCAATCTATCTGTTACGACCAGCATTTTGCATTCATTATGCTCAGGGGTTAAAGTGCACCCTAGATTTGGCTTGTACTGAATTCCAGCACTTCCCCAGAAGAGTGTAATGAACACACGAACACACATACACACACACACACACACACACACACACACACACACAACCAGCTATGCTATAGTAACTGTAAGCATCTGACTTACCCTCACCCAAGTAATGAGATTCCGACTTAAGGCTTTCTCTCCAACCTTATATCATCCCTCTGAAATTATTGCAGAGGCCCTTCCCAGCCTGCCATAGCTTGCCACATGTGTGATAATAACAAGGCTCAGCAGGATGAGTGAAGAGCAAAATGCAATTAGCAGAGGTTGTTCTTTCTTTTGTAAATTTAAGTCAGGCCCTGAAATTTCTTTATGTCCACACTTGCTGTTATGCCCTAATTTCCATTTAAAAAATAGTTCAAGTCCTATATTTTAAATGATCAAATATAATACAGCTCATTCTAGAACAACACGGGTTTGAACTGAGCAGGTCCACTTACAGGCAGATTAAATACAGTAAGACCTTCATATCTCTGGGTTTCCCATCTGCAGATTCAACCAACTGCCAATGAAAACAGTATTTTCACATTCCCAGCCACAGATTCACAAACGCGAATTCACAACTGCGGATTCACAACCGCAGATTCCCTACCTCGAATGGAAAATACTTTTTTCACCCATGATTGGTTATATCCACAGATGCGAAGGGCCAACTGTAGAGTCAAAGTTATATGCAGATTTTCAACTGAATGGGTGAGTGCTCCTAAACCTCGCGTTGTTCAAGGGTCAACTGTATGTAGAAAAAAAAAAGTGCATAAAACAAATGCACACCTTAATGAACTATTGAAATGAACAACAACATAACCCACACTCACGTTAAAACATAATATAACAGAATCCCAAACTTGCCCCTTCTTGAGTATAAATCCCTCCTCCCTGCAGCTGTAACCAATAACCCTGAAATGTATGTATATCTACTTCCTTGACTTTCATTAAGGTTTTATTATATAATTGTGTATACCTAAAATATGGCTGAATTATGCCTGTTTTTTATTGATTTAATTCAATTCATATAGAATATATTCCAACTTGCATGGCTTCTTCTGCTCAGCAGTATATCTTTAAGATTGATCCACATTATTTTGTATATTTGCAGTTTGTTCATTTTTTACTGTTGCATACTATTCCAATGCATGAATATGTCACAGTCGACTTATTTGAATATTGATGGGCATTTGGAATATATATCTGACCCACAACAAGGCAGCTTTGAAAAGTCTCGGACATATTCTGGTATACATCTGCAGGTATGTATGGGGAATGTATACATAAGAGTGGGATTACTGGATCATAAGGTATTTGTATATTTAGCTTTACTAGACACTGGCAAAATTTTCCGAAGTCTCCATCTTATCAGCCATGCATGAGAGTTCTTGTTGCTTCACCTTCCCCTAACACTTAGTTTTTTATTTGTTTTTTTATTTGTTTGCTGGTCCGGCTGGCACACCTTTCCATTTTAAATAGTTTGAGAGCTAACCCCTTATTGGACTTTCTGAACTTCTGATAATCTGTAATCATTGAGCCATTCTAAAGGTCATCAAAACATCCTCTTGTCTCTGTGCACTATTAGAAAATCCCTTAATTTTGAACTTATTGAGATGATAAACTATATTAGTTCTAAAAGAGCTATTACACTTTTAAAATTCTGGAGAAAAACGCAGAGAAAAACAGGAGACTAAATTTATCAAAGATTCAGTAAACCAATAACTAAGATGAGAGAAGAAAAAAACATTTCTATGTTACCTGTAAATCAAATGAATAAACACCAGATTCTGTATAAAAATCACATCTTATTAATTTGTCTGAGAAAGTTAATCACACAGGAAAATAAATCTGAGAATAGCAGCATGGGAACATGGGAATTAAATAAAGAAAAAAATCTACTCTTCCTTAATTCCTACCTCCTCCTCCTCCTCCACACACACACACACACACACACACACACACACACATTGTTTCACTCACCACCTTCAGCGCTAATTAGTGAGTGACTTCTTTCTGTTGAAATGCTGACAAGTTACAGCTGAATACATTTTTTAAAAAGAAAGTTGAAAATTATTTGAATATGAATTAATATTTTTCCAAGAATGTATTTCTCTCATGACTGAGTTCCACATATACAGATCTGTACTGAAAAAGACATATTCTTCACAAGGTTCCTGCTAAACAGAATTCTGTATGAAGGTCACAAATATGTTTCTAAACAACCCTTTTGTTTTCTAACTAGAAAACTGACAAAAACAATAAATTTGCACGTAAATGCATAGAAATTTGATGTAGTCAATGGATACTTCTTAATCCTTAATGAAGCATTTGCTTTGCAGGCTTTCAAAATCAGGACTATGACTTTCCTCACCTAGATCTATTTAGACATCAGAACTAATCAAAAATTCAATTTATTCCTTATTTTGGGGATTACTTACTAATGTGTATTTCACCTCTCTGGTAAGGTTCTATAGTGTTTAGGTTAGATCAATAGTTAACTGGGAGATGAAATATTGTGAATTGATTGCCCTTCTGACAAAAACTCATTTGTAAACACAAGTAAGAGATTTTAGGAGGTATTAATAGGAAATGAAACAGTGGTCCGCAATTATCACATTTATCTAGGGGAGATTTTATAAATGGCAGATATCCTAAAAATTCTGATTCTATAGTACTGGAGTATCATATTTATTTTCAAAAATTACCTTAGTGACTCTGAAACCTAGCCAATATTAAAAAACAATAAAATAAGGAGAAGAAGAAAGATGGAAAAATCAAATGCCAAAGGACCAGTCTCTTAAGTTTAAGGCTTTTTAAAGGTTATTAACATTGGAGTTAGTATTTCAAATTTATGGTGTGATATGCTCATAATATTCTTCCCACTTTCTCCCTTCTCCCTCCCAGCCATTATAATAAGGAAATATGATTGTGAGTTTGTCAGTCTGAACCCTATTTCTGTTCACAAGGCTATATTTTGGTTGAGCTCACTTTCCACTTTTCCACAATATGTAGGACTTTATTTCTGATTGATTAAATAATTAAATATATTCTTCTATGTTCTGATTTGTGAAACTTTGTTCTATATACCCCATTATATCCAAACATTTGTGCTTTTACAAATATGAAAGAACTGAGGGACCAAATTGATCAAGTGTTAGTTCTTTAAAAGCCACTAAAATTTTGATGTACCTCTTCCTTTGAAGTAAAATGTTATTGTGGGTTCAATTAAAAATGGGACAGTTCACAAAAGAAGCAAACAAAAATTGAGATAAAAACCTGTGTATTATAGCAATCTTGCAGATTATCAAAATTTTATTGGGATAACATGTACTGTTACCAAGTGAAGTGAAACCCGAATACAAGTTATATTTTATTAAATATTTTATTGAGACTCAGTGATGCCCCCCAGACACACACTAACCAGGTTCCAAACCAGACAAAAGCAACTGGTCTGTCCAGTCCTGCCATACTGACCTCAGCGTACAAACTCCAAGAGAGACAGACATTTCCAAAGTGAAAGTTACAATAATGAGAACAAAAATAAGCCACTAAATCCAAGTTCTACAACAATTCAGTATAGCTTTGCATTTTACTTTTTCAAATAATAAATATGAATATTTTGTCTGCTTGACCAAATGGTATGAATTCTACAAGCAAAAACTATGGTCATTCTAAAAGACTATAAAGAACAAAGCATCAAATCGCAGCTATATAATCAAAGTAGAATTTTATGATCAAGTCTATAAAAATAATTAATCTTCTGAATTCTAAATGGCAGACAGTATGCAAAATAAGAGAAGACAAGAAACACATTGATAGGAGATCATTAAGATGCAATATGCTTTTCTTGAATAATAACAAAATGTTTTCTTCTCACTGAAAACAACAAAACTATTAGCTAAAGCATTATTTGAATGGCCTGTTAAAGCTAGGGAACTAATAAAAAACATGAGGTTATTATCTTCAATGATTAAAAATTGCCACCCACTATAAATATATCCAGTAATCTGAAATTGCTAAAAAGGAAATCAGATATACACACCATTTCCCTAGAATGAAAGCTGATTTCTTTTTCTTTACTGCCAAAGTACTTTCTCCCTCTCATAAGTAATAACTTTTCTTTCCCTCACAAATATAGAAATAAGCACAAATATTTGGAAATACTTACAAACCAGTGTGACAACATCCAGGCTTCATAATTAATAATATCAGTTTAAAAGAAACAAGACACTCAAGCTTTCCAGGTAAAGCCATTCACATCCTTTTCTTTTGTTCTATACATTAAGTATACCAAAACTAAACCTTTATAAGTGAAATAAGGTTAAAAAAAACACTCACGATAAAAATTTTACTCTCAGAATTAGAATATGGAGTTGATTTTCCCTGGCCAAGTAAGAGTTCTCAGTGCATTGTTCTCCTGTAGTCAGTAAATTGAGATGTTTGAGTTTTTTTCAGCTATTACACATTTCACATTCTTAAGAACCTTCTCTATAATACTTGAAAACAAACTCATCATAGTTCCTTATATGCCTAAATAGAAACAATAGCAATAATATATTTAGAAAATAGTCTTTGAATTATTATAAAATGTTTTTGTCGTCATAAGTGTGATTTTGACCTATACTGAAAAATGACCATATAGATCTTATAGAAATGAAATGTGTAATCATTGAAATTAAATATTTAATAAATTAGTTAAACAGCTGAAAAACAAAGCTGAAGACAAAATTAGTGCACTGGAAGATAAACTTGGAGAAATTATACAGAATGAGGCCCTGAAGGATAAAAAGGAAGAAAATATGAAAGTGCTAGTTAAAGGAATGGGCAATAAAACAGATAATATAATATTCATTAATTGCTATACTAGAAAGAAATAAGAGGAACAATGGGGGAGAGACAATATTCAAAAAAATATTGGCTAAGGTTGTTTTAGAATAAAGAAAAAATGCAAATTCTCAGATTCCCAATATATCCAAAGTAGAATAAATAAAGAGAAAATCATCTCTGTACTTAATGCAAAAATCTACACAGCATCAAAGACAAAGAAAAAGACCTTAAAAGAAGCCAGGAGCAAATTAATTAAAATAAAAATTAGACACACAGCTGGTTTTAATAACAAGAATCAGAAATGAACAAAATAATATCAAAAAATGCTAAGGGAAAATAATTGTCAAGCTAAAATTCCATATACAGTAAAACTATAATTTAAAAACATGGGCAAAATAAAGCCATGAAACATTGAGTATGTACTATTAATAGAGAATCAATAAAGACATACCTGTAGAATTTAATTTAGGAATAATAAAATGAGCTTAAAAAGAAAGTATGAGAGACAAGAAAGGTGAAAAACTCAAGAAAAGAAAGTAGAAAACATAGTTAAACATTTTTTAAAAGACACTGAATATATAAAACTATAGTATCTATTTTGTGGGGTTTAAAAAAAAAGCCACTAGAAAATAATAGCAAATGAGACAGTAGAAAAATAATAGGAGTTCAAGTATTCTAAGATCACTACATTGTTGGATGAGAGAGAGATTAAGATTAAATTAAGCACTAAAATCAAAAGAAATACCAGAGTAAAAAAGGAGTAAATAGAAGATACACAGAATATATTTGAAATGAATCCAAATGTATTGTTAATCACAACCAACTCAAGTGGAATAAACCCCATGTTAAAAGTCAAGATGTGTCAGACTGAAATTTTAAAAATCTAGATATATGTAGTTTACATATGGCAACAAAAAAATAAAACTAGTCTGTATTAATGTCAAAACTACATACATACTTTAAGACAAAAAAATTGTATAGATAAAGCAAACACAACAGTATAAAAGTTTCAATTTGCCAAAAGATATAATAATTTAAATTTCAATGTACCCAAAACAAAGTTTCAAAATATATAAAATTGAGAGAATTATAATGATAAATTTACAAATATGTCATCATAAGAGATTTTAAAACACCTTCATTAATAAACAATGAAGAAATGAATAAAAATATAGAACATAAATAGTAGCCTCAATATTATGAATTATATAAAACTATTCCTGGGCCAGCCGAGTGGCGCGATGGTTAAGAACTGGCTTGGGACGCCAGAGGGCCCCGGTTCGGATCCCACATATGAGGGCCAGTGACACTGCCCTCCACAGCTAAGATGCTGAACAACAGCTCAACCTGGAGCTGGGATGCCCTGAGTGCTACCGTATGTAGCCAGCAGCCAGCGTGAGCAGCCAGCAGCCGCAGTGAGCGGCCGTCCAGAAGCCAGCGACTGATCTGCCTCGCCCGGGAAGAGCGCAATGATGGTGCCAACTTGGGCCAGTGAAGCAACGTCCTCCACAACTAGACTGAAGAACAAAACGACAGCAACTTGTCTGTTCCCCTTCCCCCAATTCCCCAGCACTGTTCCATCCCCCCAATTCCCAAAAAAAAAAAAAAAAACTATTCCTAACTGGAAAATACACATTTTCTTAAACCATGTGTGGATAATTTGCAAAAATATAAAATGCTGTTTCATGGGTATCATAATCAATAGTTACAAAAATCAATACTAACAGAAAATTTGTTTAAATGCTAATATGCTTACAAAATAAAAATATGCTTCTAAGTAACTCAGGAATGCCAGTAAAATGATATTTAGAGAGAAAATTAATGCATTCAATATCTGTACTCATATTACAAGGTAGGAAAGACTGACATATACTACACTAAGCTGATAATTTGATAAGTTTTTTAAAAAAGTATTCAAATAAACTATATGAAAAGAAGTAATAAAAATAAAAGAAGAAAATAATGAAATAGAAGAAAAAAACATACAGTAAAGGACTATAGACACAAGCTGACCTTTTAGAAAAAAACAATTAAATTGACAAATCTCTGACAAGCTTAATTAACAGAGAGAACATACAAATAAACAATGTGGAAATGAAAAGGGTGTATGGCTATAGGTGCTGCAAACATTAAAAAATGCTAAAAGAATATTATCAACTTTACACTACTAAAAATGTTGAAATATATTCTTAGAAAATAGATATAATAATCAAGATATAAGATATACATATATATGTATATATATGATATAAAGATTATATATATCTATCTCCTAAGAATATATATATCTTGCCAAATGGACTCAAGGAGAAATAGCCCATTTGAATAGTTTTAAAATTATTAAAGAAATTTAATCAGTTGTTTAAAATATTCCCATAAATGCAACACCAAGGCCCAAGCAAAATCTATTCATTTACCCCAGGACAGATAATTCCAATCTTACACATAATATTTCAGTAAATATAAAAGGAAAAAAACAACCCTCAGGTCATTTTAAGAGACTAGTATAATTTTGATACAAAACCAGGAAAGAAAAGTATAAAAAAAGAAACTTAAAGGACAATCTCACTCATGAATATAGATATACAATATTCCTTAACAAAACAAATCCATTAACTTAAAAATGCCAATTTTACACCAAAAGCAAAGGTGAAAAAAGTAAAAAAAGACAAATTGGACTACATCAAAATTAAAAACTTCATCAAATAACAGAGTCGTCAAAGTGCAAAGGTATCCTATTGAATGGGAAAGAATATTTACAAACCATATACAGTGAAACCTTGGATTGCGAGTAACTTGGTTTGCAGGTATTCTGCAAGATGAGCAAACATTTCTAATACATTTTAATATGGTAAACAAGCGATGTCTTGCAATGCGAGTAGTTTGTTCCCAGAATAAATTATGTTCGCAAACCAAGGTATTACTGTATTTGATAAAAAGTTAATATCCAGAATATGTCGGGTTGTCGGAAAAGTCATGATGCATTTTTGCAACAAAAAAACATAGAAAAAATACGTCATGACTTTTCTGACAACCCAATATAAAGAATTCCTATAACTCAGCAACAACAAAAACCAAACAATAACCTGATTAAAAAATGAACAAAGTATTTGAATAGACACCTTCAAAGAGGATGCACAAAAAGCGTTAGACAAATTTAACATCCATTTATGATAAAAACTCTCAGCAAAGCAGGCATAGATGGAATATACCTCAAAGTAAGGAAAGGCCACATATGACAAGCCCACAGTTAATCTCATACTCAATGGTGAAAAAGCAGAAGTGTTTCCTCTAAGATCAGGAACAAAACAAGGATGCCTACTCTCACTACTTTTATTCAACATTTTCAGAAGTCCTACCCAGAGCAATTAGGCAAGAAAATGTTATAAAGACATCCACATTGGAAATGAAAAAGTGAAACTATCACTATTTGCAAACAGCATGATGTTGTATAGAGAAAACCCTAAAGACTCCATCAAAAAACTGTTAGAACTAACAAATTCAGAAAGTTGCAGGACACAAAATCAATACACAAAGATCTGTTGCATTTCTATACACTAATAATGAAATAAGAGAAAGAGAAGTTAAAAACACAATCCTATTTACAATTGCATCAAAAACATAAAATACCTAGGAATAAATTAATCCAAGGAGGTAAAAGCTCTGCATATTGAAAACTACAAGACACTAATTAATAAGAGAAATTCAAGAAGGCACAAATAAATGAAAAGATATTCCAAGATTATGGATTAGAAGAATTCCATACTACACAAAATGCCCATACTACACAAAGCAACCTATAGATGTAATGCAATCCCTATCAAAATTCAAATGGCATTTTTCTCAGAAATAGAACAATCCTAAAATTTAAATGGAATCACAAAAGCCCCCAAATAGTCCAAGTAATCTTTAGAAAGAAGAAAAAACCTAGAGACATCACACTCCCTAATTCAAACTATATTATGAAGTTATAATAATTAAAACAGTATGGTATGGCAATAAAAACAGACACATAGATCTATAGAACAGAATTGACAGCCCAGAAAAAAAGCTATGCATATATGATCAATTAATTTACAACAAATGAGCCAAGAATATACAATGGAGAAAGGATAGTCTCTTCAATAAATGGCGTTGGGAAAACTAAACATCCAAGTGCAAAAGAACAAAATCAGTCACCATCTTACACCATGCACAAAAATGAACTTGAAATGGGTTAAAGACTTAAATGTAAAACCTGAAACTAAAAAAACTCTTTGAAGAAAATATAGGCAGTAAACTCCTTGACATAGGTCTTGGAGAAATTTTTTTTAATCTGACACCAAAACCAAAAACAAAAATAAAGAGCTGGGACTACACCAAACAAAAAAACTTCTGCATAGCAAAGGAAACTATCAACAAAATAAAAAAGCAACCTACTAAATTAGAGAAAATATTTGCAAATCATGTATCTGATAAGGGGCTAATATCCAAAATATGTAAAGAGCTCATACAACCCAGTAGCAAAAAAACCTAACAATCTGATGAAAAAATGGGCAGAAGATCTGAATACACATTTTCCCAAAGAAGATATACAGGTAACCAACATGTACATGAAAATGTGCTCAATAACCTAATCATCAGTAAATGCAAATCAAAACCACAATGTGAAATCACCTCGCATCTGTAAGCATGGCTATTATCAAAAAGACAATAAATAACAAGTGTTGGTGAGAACGTGGAGAAAAGGAAGCCCTTCTGCAATGTTGGTGGGAATGTAAATTGGTGCAGCCACTATGGAAAACAGCATGGAGTATGGAGGGTTTCAAAAAATTAAAAATACAACTATCATATGATCTAGCAATTTCCCTTCTGGGTATTTACTCAAAGAAAATGAAAACACTAAATCGAAAAGATATATACATCCTCATGTTCATTGCAGCATTATTTATAACAACCAAGATATGGAAACAACCTAAGTGTCCATTGATGGTTGAATGGATAAAGAAATTGTGGCATGGGCCGGCCAAGTGGCTAGTTGGTTAAGAGTTGGCTTGGGACGCCAGAGGGCCCCGCTTTGGATCCCACATATGAGGGCCAGTGACACTGCCCTCCACAGCTAAGATGCTGAACAACATCTCAACCTGGAGCTGGGATGCCCTGAGTCACGGCGATGGCGTGGGCTGCAGCCCCTGCTGCAGTGGGTTGCCATGGGCTACCGTGTGTAGCCAGCAGCCAGCATGAGCAGCCAGCAGCCGCGGTGAGCAGCCGTCCAGAAGCTGGCGACTGATTTGCCTCGCCTGGGAAGAGCGCAATGATGGTGCCAACTTGGGCCAGTTAAGCAACATCCTCCACAACTAGACTGAAGAACAAAACGACAGCAACTTGTCTGTTCCCCTTCCCCCAATTCCCCAGTACTGTTCCCATCTCCCAATTCCCCAATAAAAATCTTTAAAAAATATATATATATATATATATATATATATATATATATAGTACACAATACACACACACACACACACACATGCTCATCTGTGTGTGTGTGTGTATTATTCAGTCATAAAAAAAGAATGAAATCTTACCATTTTAAACAATAGGGATGGACCTCAAGGGCATTATTTGTCTTTGTCTGACTTATTTTATTCAGACAAAGACTAATACCATATAATGTCTCTTATATGTGGAATCTAAAAAAAAAATTTTTTAAGCCAAACATACAAAAAAATCAAGCTCACAGATATACAGAACAAATTGGTGGTTGCCAGAAGCAGAAGGTGGGAGATGGGAGAAATGAGTGAATCTTCTTTTCTTGTTTTTGGTTTGTTTGGTTTTCTTAGTTTAAATAAATTTAAATTTAAAAAATGGGAGAACATGAATTGACATATCTTCACAGGAGATATATAAATTGTCAACAAGCATATAAAAAGAAACTCAACAACAGTAAAATCATTTGAGAAATGTAAATTAAAACCACAATGAGATATCACCTCATACCCCATAGGATTGCTACTATCAATAAACGAGTTAATAACAAATGTTGGCAAGGATGCGGAGAAATAGGAAACCATGTGCATTGTTGACAGGAATGTAAAATGGTGCAGCTGCTATGGAAAACAGTATAGCTGTTCCTCAAAAAATTAAAAATAGAATTACCATATGATCCAGCAATTCCTCTTCTGGGTATACATCTAAAGGATTTGACAGCAGGGCCCCAAGAGGTGTGTGCACTGCCGTGTTCATTGCAGCACTATTCACAATAGCCAAGAGGTGGAAACAATCCAAACATCTATTGACAGATGAATGACTAAATAAAATGTGGTATGTACATGCAATGGTATATTATTTTGTCTTAAAAAGGAAAGAAATTTTGACACATGCTATAGCACAGATGAACCTTGAGGACATTATGTTAAGTGAAATAAGTCAGTCGCAAAAAAAGAATGATTTGTCTTATATGTGTATGTTTTACTAGTGTATGATTCCACGTACATGAGTAGTCAAATTCATAGGAGCAGAAAGTACAATGGTGGTTGCCAGAGGCTTGGGGGAGAGGAAAATAGAGAGCTGTTGAATAAGTATAGAGTTTCAGTTTTGCAAGATGAGAAAGTCCTTGAGATGCATTTCACAGCAGTGAGAATATACTTAACACTACTGAGCTGTACACTTAAAAATGGTTAAGATATTAAATTTATGAAAAATGAAAATGAGGTAAAATGTTGCCATCCTCAAGCTGACAAAATTTAAATTCTGAAAATACAGTGTGTTAGGAAGGATACAGAGCAACAGGAACTCTTTTGCACTGTGGTAGGAGTATATCCTTTTTGGAAAACAATTTTGGCATAGCTTGCAAAGTTGAAGAGCTACATACTTTTCAACTAACAATTCTACTGTGTAAACACATGAAATCAGTTTGGGGTTAATATTTTGTTAACAAAAATTATAGACTAGATGGAATAGATATTAATAATGCATCACAAAAAGGAGATGCCCTAGAGATAATCTGGCACCTGTGCACCAGGAAACAAGCATAAAAATGATCATAGCAGCATTATTTGTAATATCAAAAATAAATGAGGGCCGGCCATGTGGCGCGTTGGTTAAGACCTGGCTTGGGGCGCCAGAGGGCCCCGGTTAGAATCCCACATATGAGGGCCAGTGACACTGCCCTCTACAGCTAAGATGCTGAACAACAGCTCAACCTGGAGCTGGGCTGCCCTGAGTTGCCACGACAGCATAGGCTGCAGCCCCTGCTGCAGTGGGTTGCCATGGGCTACCGTGAGTAGCCAGCAGCCAGCATGAGCAGCCGCAGCCGCCATGAGCGGACGTCCAGAAGCCAGTGACGGAGCTGCCTCGCCTGGGAAGAATGCAATGATGGTGCCAACTTGGGCCAGTGAAGCAACGTCCTCCACAACTAGACTGAAGAACAAAAAAGACAGCAACTTATCTGTTCCCCTTCCCCCAATTCCCCAGCGCTGTTCGCATCCCCCAATTCCCCAATAAAATCTTAAATAAATAAATAAATAAATAAATAAATAAATAAATAAATGAAATAACCCAAATGTACACCAGCAGGAGCATTGGTAAATAAACAGGTATACATGGAATAAATGAATTTAAGCTTTATCATTCTTATCTAAAGGAATACCCCCATTCGAAAGGCTTCTGCTCTGGTTAATTCTCCCTTTCCCTCTGGAGAGTAAAATCTGTTATTTTTTTATATTGGCCCTCTACACAGTATTTATATATAATTGACCTATTAGATTCAAACCATGGTTTGATTTCAGAACTAGAAAATACCCTAAAGCCTTATTTATTCTCATTTTTCACTTTCTCCCATCTGATTTCCCACTTCCTTTTGCTGGGCTTACAATATAGACACACACACATACACACACACACACATTTCTTGTTACCCTGTTCACTTGACTTCCAAAAATTCAAGTCCCTTAAATACCTGTGGAAATGTCCACTGTCTCTCTGTGATGACAGCTTAATGTTCTTAAAACCTTAACTCCATATTTAGGACCAAAAATATAATTTTTCAACACCTGAACAAGAGCAAAGGATGATTAAGATACTAATTTTATATGCTAGTTTATTTTATTTCTAATTATATTCTTAGTAAATGATGTTAATATTTAATAGGAATGACTTTGCCACTCAGTGCTTTGCCCAGTAAAAACCAGAGCCCTTAGCATTTTATTGGCACTAAAGCAGTCAGCTGTGACATAGGATAACGGCAAGGGTAAAGAAACTCTGCTCCATCCCTAAATTAAATGTCTCCTCAATGGCTTACATGCTCAGTTAGAAATAGCAGTTGCTCAAAGAAAATCGACTCCTTTATAATGAAAAACAATCAACATAGCATTTTGCACAAACCCAAGGAAACTATAACATATGTAGAGGAGATCACAATAATTTTAAAAGGAGTTGACAATATTATCATAATAGTGTCACCTGTTTAAACCAATGCTGACTCTCATGCATGTGTATGTATTATGTGATTTAAGTAAACCAAAACGAATGCTATACATGTCATCCAGAAGGAACTAGAAAGATCATCCACCCCTCATGTGTCGATGAGAGAAGGGTAACATGCCTTCCTCAGGGAAGTGTATTTCAACAACATTGCCATCTATCCCAACACCCAGTGTCACAAAACTAGTAACTGGTGAAGCTCCCTTGTACCCCTGAAGAGTGTTCGCCAGTATGTTATGATGCCTGTTAAACAACAAAAAAAAATCAGCTTGAGGTGTTCATTTATTTTATAAAATGATTTACATATGATTTCTTCAGCTATATAGTTCCTTAATGCCTATAAAAATACGACTTGAGAAAAATTTCTCCTGTAATTTGAGTTTGCTACCTGTGTCTCAACTAGTATAATGTGTCCATGATCAAGTGGCTAAAACACAATATATGACTTTATACAGATGACATATTTTCATCCACGTATTTTAGTAACTTGTAAACAGAGCCAAACTTGATGTCAAGCCACCTAATGAGACATCATCATCA
This sequence comes from Hipposideros armiger, assembly GCF_001890085.2. Taxonomy (NCBI): domain Eukaryota; kingdom Metazoa; phylum Chordata; class Mammalia; order Chiroptera; family Hipposideridae; genus Hipposideros; species Hipposideros armiger. Next base: position 4,459,712 of record NW_017731400.1, on the reverse strand, counting down.
TTAAAATAATTTTCTTTTATGTGTCTATTTCTGTGTGGCTCTACACTAGGCACTATGAAAAGTCACAATGAAGATGTCTCTCCTTCCAAAGATTTGCAATTTAAAATGAAACAGGTGAACATGCACATATTGAAGACACTAAGATCAAATACAGACACTAAACATAAGCATATATGTACGTTCAATTGCATTAAATGGCTAGATAAATGAGAAGCAGTTTTAAGATTTCATTTTAAAACAGTTAAGTTTTCATGAAAATCTCTTCCTCTCTGTCTTAAAGATAATTTCAGGAGTTGCCTTTGATGAAGGGTCTTAATAATGAAGGAGAAGGAACATGTCAAGGGTTTCAGAAAAAGAGAACACTCCAAAAGAGACCAAGGCATAGGTAACTTATGAAAGGGCATAATTACTAAGATGGCCAAGGGGCAAATTCAGTGCAGTGGATCTCCATATAGCTGAATATCAGGAAAAATATATATTTCACTGATAGACCACCATCTCCTGAGAACACATTCATCTGGCTAGCAAGTCCAAATAGTGTTTTTCTAAGGTTCATCTATTACTCAAGAAGACTTTACTTTGAGTTCCTAAATAGTTTAAGCCAAAAACCTTTTAAAATCTATATTACAGAAATATTTAAATTTAAGAATAGTTCTTCAATCTTAATTCCCAGTGTGAATGGTTCAATCAGTAGCTATCATTTTTCTCTGCTATTCTTGCAAAAAGGAAACTCTTATCATATTGGGTTCTCTCTAAATTATACATGATTCAGTTAGGCTAGTGGTTTCCAAGTGTGGTCCTGAGAAGAGGGCCTCAGCACCCACTGGCAACTTGTGAGAAATGGAAATTGTCAGGCTCCACCCCAGACACACTCCATCAGACACTTTTGGGGTGAGTTCCAGCCATCAGTCTTTTAACAAAACCCTCCAGGAATTCTGCTCCACACTCAAGTTGAAAACCACTGCTTTGTACCTGTCAGATAAATGTTTGACCTGGTCCCACTGTAGAGACAGGTATTTCAGCTCACATATAGAAATACTGTAAGATTTTAAAAAAAGGTTTTGTAGCTTAATCTTCACATTGAAAATGGTACTTTTATGGTAGTTAATAAATAGTCCCAAAATGGGATGCTATTGTTAAATACTATATACTCATAAACTGTCTGTGTTGCAGGCTTTGTAGATTGTAGTTTTACGAACTGTTTGCCAATATACTGTCAATGAAGCCAACAAATTTAATAAGCTCCCAAGGGTCTTCATTCTCTCCTGGGTCTCAGTGACAAGGACCCTAAAAGGCTGATTTCTCACAGCATCTTATCTAAGAGCCCTCCTTCCTGTGTGGGACAAGTGGGAGGAAGGCCTGGAGAAAGTCTCCTGGAACGTTTAAGAGTAAAACCACGAAAGAGTTAAAAAAAAAAAAGACCTAAGATTTCTTTCTTGCTCATCATTAGGCCTTGATGGTAGTCTGCTCCCCACCCCCACCTCTCGCCCCAGCAGATCTCAGATACCTCCAATGGGCCTAGTCCAGCTCCCACTGTCAATGCCTGGAAATTAATGGTTTTGTAGTGAGAGGATGTCATTCCCCACAAGTCTCAGTCTGATACCCTTCAGTGGTACTTAAAACCACACAACCCTTCTTGAATGCCAAAAATTTGAAGCTGAATCAAAAAAGAAAACGAACTTCTTCAACAAGCAAACTAAAAGATATATTTCTTAATGTTATGCCCAAATCCCACCAAATCTGGAAAATTCTCTACCTGCATTGGTCCCATCCCCGTTCCTAACGTCCTCAGCAATGAAGACTTTCCTGCCCATCACTAACACCAATTACCTCAAACCAAACTGCACCGTGAAAAGGGGGTCGGGGGGAGAGAACCCTACTATTCCAGCAGCGGTCATTAAAAATAAAATTGAAAATAATGTAGAACCCCCTCCAAAATTAGCCTACCCTGTAATATAAATTGGTTTTCTTTGTCATCTAAAATTGACTTGCAGCTCACTAGTTAGAAAATAGTTGCTGAAAGGCTGGGGCCTCGGAGCCTTCGGATCTTGCCCGCCTTTCATCATGTAAACAAACGCATCAGATTTAAAGCTTTCCCATAATTGTTATGCTAACCTTGGAGCGAAACCTCTCCATTTGCATTTGAAGGAGCTAAATATTAGGCAGGAAAGAAAGTGCTCTTTTTGAAAGCCTGAGAAAGTGTCCCCGCTCGGGGCTGCCCCACCATCTGGGCCGCCTGCAGGCGCGACTCCGCCCCCTCTCCTGGCAGAGGCGCCGGGAGAAGGGGCACCGAGAGAGGGACCCTAATCTGGCTGGAGAAGAATGCTGAAATGCCTCCGAAGCCTGAATTAGCAGGGCTTCCTCACTCGGGGAGGGGAAGCCTGGGGACGTGGGAGCGAGGCGTGCTTCCTGAGGTCCTCTCCCTGGTCCCAGAGCGCATGCCAAAGGCCCACTGCTTACCAGCCACGCGGGAGAGTGGAGTCCAAGCTGCAGGGGCTCTTGTGCGTGTGGGTGCTCCCAAGGAAGAATGCCTATTTTATAAGCGCTCTGTCCCACTTTGAACTTGATCTCCTTGAGCACCAGATACAGCCCGTCTACTCAAGTCTAAAATGGTAAACACACTTATGCACATTCATCGGAGTAATTAAAAATAAAAACATTGCACCTTGGGGGCTTTTTAAAAAGGAGGGAAGGCTCCGACTTCCCATCAACCTATTGGGGGGGGGGCGGGAATAAAGAAAAGTCATGCATCCCTCTATCTTTTCATGCCACCTGAACACAAAGCATGTCTACAGTGAGTCCCAGGAAAATCATTCCTGGGAGGATATCTAGGGCGTCATAAACCCGGAGAACAGAGCTAGAGGGAATAAGATGCTGCTAGATTCGAGGAATACAATTATTTTCCTTCTCCACTTCTCATTTTAATCTCTTTTCTAACACAATTCAAAGGTGCTTTGATTTTGAAATGATTTTACTGTTGTCGGAATTAGCATTTTTCACTAGTCCTAGGAGACATTCTAGAGAACGGTATTTTTATTTTCCTTCCCCCCTCCCGCCCCCCCTACAGTTTGACAAAGGCTTCTCATGCATCGCTGGACTGTGTGAGGAAGTTAGGGGATTTTTCCCACTCTCAAAGGAAGATCATTGAGGCTGCAAGTAACCCTGGTAGCTGCTAGGAGATGGAATTCCTTAGGCTAGAGCTGCATGTTGCACAAATAACTGGCAAAAAGAGGAATGCAAGACAGCACTCGAGTCCCCCACAGGCTGCAAAAAGGATACAACAGTGGCCCAAAGGCTGTACAGGGAAATAAGATATTTATTGTTTTTCCTACTCATACACTAAATAATAGTGTTTGACAAGTCTTTAAAATGTACCAGTTGCCATTTATTCTATTTATTTCATAAGTATTTGTTCAATGGCCACAACTTTGGGGGAAGGGGGTGTTTTTGTCTTTGTAAGAGTCATGCATGACCTTGGCCTCAAATAGATCCCTGTTCTCGTTCTGGCTCCTCACACTTACTAGCTCAGTGGTCCTAACCAAGTTATTTAGCCTTTCTAAACCCCAGTGTTCCCATCTGTAAAATGGGTGTATCGCGCCCATCTCAGAGGCTACAGTTGGAATTGAATAAGCGTAGTGCCTGGCACATAGCAAGCGCTCTATAAATCATAGCTGTCGCTGTGTACATTATCATCATCATCCTCATTGTTGTCATTGTCTTTTCTCTGAAGATTCTAAAAAGAATCTTTAAAAATATTATTAAATGAGACAAATGAAGGGGGTGTTCGAAAATATTTCTTTGTTGCCAGATTCTATTAAGGTGCTAAAGATAAAATAGATAAAAGACAACAAAGTTCCTTGCTCTCATGGAATTTATGTTCTAGTTCGCGAGATAAACAACAGATCAGAAAAGTATTAAATGCAATCATTGCAGAAAGCAATACAGTCCATAAAGAAAAGGGGGAAAAAAGAAAAACAAACAAACAGGGAATCGGGAGGGAGGGTGATTGGGGTAGGTGCTGGGGGAGGAGGAAAGGGCTGGTTAAGATGCAATGGACAGAGCACCTCCTGGAAGTGACAGCGGTGGGGGGGTTCAGCCAGTCAAAGCCAGGCTGGAGACACAAGCAGGGCCAGACCTTAAAGGATCAAGAGCTTCACATTCTTTCAGAGCCATGAGAGATCATGAGATGGTTTCAAGTGAGGGAATGCCATGATCTGGTGTATTATTTGGAAAGGTCACTGTAGCTCCTCTGTGGAGAGTAGACAATGGGGAGTGGTGGGAAGGATGGGGTAAAAGTGGTTGGTCCTCAGCCCTGGTTTCACCTGGGAAGCTGTTACAAAGCCAAGCCCCATCTGCGTGCATGGAGTAGAGCCAGGCCTTTTTATTTCTTGCTTCATTTTGGTTTTAAACTCCTGGGTGATTCTAATGTACAATAAGAGCTTAACTTAGAAGCTATCTCTAATGTCTAGTGAAAGATGATGTGATGGAAGTGGAGATGCTAAGAGGTGGTCATAGTCAGGATATGTCTTGGAGGTAGAGGTAAATATACCTGCTTATAGATTGGAAGTGGGTGGGAGACAAAGACAGGAATCACGAATGACTTCTTAATTGGGACAGTAGTATAGATGGTAATTCTATTTACTGGGGTGGCAAAAAATAAAGTCATACAGGCTGGGCAATGAGAACCAGAGAGCTGAAGACTGGAATCAATAATACTGGCCATGTTATATATACAATCCCATATGTATATATCTGGCCTGAAGCTCTCCTTTCAGACTCTGATACCATCTCACCATTTCCCCTGGTAATAGATCAAAGCCACTGTCATCTCCAGCCTAGGTCACATTGTTCACCACTCCCCATCTTCTATTGTATATTCTCAAAACAGCAGCCAAAATCATCTTCACAACCTGAGTTACATCATGTATTTCTTTGCTTAAAGCCTTCTGACGGTTCCCATCTCAATATAGTAAAGGCCAAAGTTCTTTCAATAGTACACAAACAGCCCTACATCACTTGATCTTCTTTGCCTCTCTGACTTCACTTCCTGCTCTTTGGCCTCTCCTCTGTCCTGTCACAGCACTTATCCTTTACAACAATATCAACTCAGTTATCTTGCTTATTGTCTACTCCCTCGTACTTGAAAATAGGCTCTATTAGGGTGGGGATTTCTGACTATTTTGTTCACATTTGTGTTTCGTAGTATCTACAACACAGTAGCCTGGCACAAAAAAAGCACCCAGTAAATATTCATTGAATGTGAACCAGCATATAGATAATATATGCTCACCTGAGTCAATCAGGTAGACTGTACACAGAGAATGCAAAAGACTTCAAAGTTGAGCCATGGGCCACTCGAACAATTAGAGCTGCACTGTCCCCTATAATGGCTATGAGGCCACATGTGACTTTTGAGCTCTTAAATAAGCTACTCCAAATTGAGATGTACTTTAAGTATAAAATACCAACCAGATTCTGAAGACTTTAGATGTATACATTTAAAGAAACAATGTACAGTATCTCACTGAATATTTACATTGACTACTTATTAAAGTAATATTTTGGATATGTTATGTTAATTATTCAATAAGCTATTAAAATTGATTTCACCTGTTTCTTTTTCTTTTATTAATGTGGAGATTAAGTACTAGGAAAATTTAAATCAAATATGTGGCTCATGTTATACTTCTATTAGAAACATTGCTTTAGAGACCGAGAAGAAGAAAAGTCAGCAGGGAATAGTGTCCAGTGAGTAGGAGAAGTGTGGTTCAGGGAAGATTACATAAATAATTGTTTCAAGTAGAAGGGTACAGTTAATTAGATCATATAAGAAAATGAAGATGGAGAACTGACCAAAGGGTTTGGCAAGATGGAGATCACTATCAAACTTGACAAAGGTAGTTTCAGTGAAATGTGTGGACAGAGGCCCAATTGGAGAGAGTTCAAGTCAGGATAAAAAAAGGAGGAAGTAGAAAAGATGGCAGAGTAGGTAAATGCTGTACTCACCTCCCACAACCACATGAAAATTGCAACTAAACTACAGCACCACCATCATTGAGAATTGCCTGAAGTTTAGCTGAACAGAAGTCTTATAACTAAGGATATAGACAATAAGTCAGGTCTAGGCTGGTAGGAGTGCCAGAGATGTGGTATAGGCTGGTCCCACACCCATGTGTGGCAGTTAATATCAGGAGGGATACGAGCTCTGACAATTAAGTTTGCGAACTTGCCATCATGTGCTTTACATTGGCGGCACTGTACAAACAGCTCGGTAAGGTTTCATAACCTTGGTATATCAGTGTCTTACAGCTGTGTTTATGTTGACGTGTGGCAGTGTCTTGCTGAGTGGCGTTCATTATTGTTGTTGCGTGGTTTTGTGTGCCATCTCAAGAATGTCTGAGCTTGAATTAGAACAACGAACAAACATTAGATTTCTTGATAAACTTGGCAAGAATGGAAGTGAAATCAGGGACATGTTAGTCCAAGTTTATGGGGATAATGCCATGAAGAAAACGGCAGTGTACAAATGCATTAAATGTTTTTCTGAGGGAAGAGAACGTGTCACTGATGAAGAGAGGTCAGGGTGGCCAGGAACGAGCAGAACTGATGAAAACACGGCAAAAATTCGTTGAATTGTGCGTCAAAATTCTTGGCTGACTGTGAGAAGCACAGCACACCAAGTAAACATCAATAGAGAAACAGTTATGAAAATCTTAACTGAAAATCTTGGCATGAGAAAGGTGTGTGCAAAAATGGTCCCGAAGGAGCTCTTGCATCATGACACTGCACCAGCTCACACGGCACTGTCTGTGAGGGAGTTTTTAGCCAGTAAACAAATAACTGTATTGAAACACCCTCCCTACTCACCGGGCCTGGTCCCCAATGACTTCTTTCTTTACCTGAAGATAAAGGAAATATTGAAAGGAAGACACTTTGATGACATTCGTGACATCAAGGATAATACGATGACAGCTCTATGGCCATTCCAGGAAAAGAGTTCCAAAATTGCTTTGAAGGGTGGACTAGGGCTGGCATCAGTGCATAGCTTCCCAAGAGGAGTACTTTGAAGGAGGCCATTGTGATATTTAGCAATGAGGTATGTAGCAATTTTTCTAGAGCAAGTTCGCGAATTTGTCAGACCTTGTATCTTGACAGTGGAGATGCTGCCCCAACCTGAGGAATGAGGCACACACAGACTGAGAGTAAAAGGATGGGGAAAAGGTATTTCATGAAAATGGAAATGGGAGGGGGGAAAAGCTGAGATAGCAATACTTACACCAGACAAAATAGACATTAAAACAAAAATTATACAAAGAGACAAAGACAGACCCAGTAATTCCTCTTCTGGGTATTTATTTGAAGAAACCCAAAACACTAATCAAAAAGACATATTTGTTTACAATAACCAAGATATGGAAGCAACCTAAGTGTTCAATGATAGATGACTGGATTAAGAAAAAGTGAGACATTTATGCAATATTATAACAATGGAATATTACTCAGCCATAAAAAAAGAATGATATCTTGCCACCTGCAACAACATGAGTGGATTTAGAGGGTATTATCCTAAGTGAAGTAAGTCAGAGAAATACAAATGCCATATTGTTTTACTTATATGTGGAATCAAAAAAATAAAACAATAAATGAGCAAACAAAACAGGAACAAACTTATAGACACAGAGAACATTTTGATGGTTGCCAGATGGGAGAGGGGTTGGGGGACAGGATGAAAAAGGTGACAGGATTAAGAAGTACAAACTGGCAGTTACAAAATAGTCATGGGAATGTAAAGTGCAGCATAGAAAGTATAGTCAATAATCTTGTAATAAATATGTATGGTGTCAGATGGATACTAGATTTATTGCGGTGATCACTTTGTAAATTATATAAATGTCTAATCACTATGTTGTACACCTGAAACTAATATAATATTGTATGTCAACTAATTGAAAAATAAAAATTATGTTTTAAAAAGTGAGGAAGTAGAGGCAACAAATTTGGACAGCCCTTTCAAGACTTTTGCTGTGAGAATGGAATGATTGCTGGCCACAGAGAGAAAAAATAGTTATTAAGATGGGAGATATTTTGATAGCTGAAGGAAATGACCCCATTGAGATAGGCCCAAATTGGAAAATTTAGGCTAAATACAAAGAATATAGAAATAGCATTTTAAATCTGAAAAGGCCAGTTGAATTTCATCTTAAACCAATACTTTGCATTATATACAAGAACTGTGAGGCTGGAACAGGTGAAGGACTTGTCGATATCATACAGCAGAGCTAAAACCAGAACCAGAAACCCAACCTACGAATAACACTTGCAAAGGCAAACATTTCCAAGTCCTAATATGTTTGACCCAAAACATTTTTCTCCTTGTAAGACAGGATATTTATGTGGTTGCTAGTGTTCCATTAAGAGCTAACATAATCAAAGTAATAACTAACATTTATTGAATATACTATGTACTTGGTGTTTTATGTATATTAATCCTAAATTATATAATAACCCCATGTTTTAAATAGGTATTATTATATTAATTTTACAAATTAGGAAAACAAGATTTTGAAAGTTTTAGTTATTCACATACATATCTGCTTGGATCCAAAGGTCTTTTCAATATATCATATGGCCTTGCAATCATAATTCTTTTATCTGGAAACCATCCATTAAGAGGGCAAAATATCCAAATTTGCCAATTGATATAAATGAGAACTAATACTCTGATAAAATAATACCCTCATTAATAAAATAATATTTGACATATGTAAGTCAGATATTGCTTCTCCAAAGTAGTTGTTTGCCACTATGCATCCAAGGTCTTTTAACTATGACAATCTTATTGTTCTGAGCAAAAATCATGGCAAAATCTAAGTTGGGTTTGCCGCTCAGTTTCCTGGAATCAAGCACACTGATTTTCCAAAGAAAAATCCTATCAATTGAGAATTGTCTTATGTACCACTGGTATAGAATGACAGTGTCTCCACCGAAATAGCTTCAATAATTCAAAGTGAGTAGTATAATATTTATGAAAAGATTCATGTTCAAGGATGAAAACTCCTCTGCACTTTATACCTAGAAAGTTCGTAACTGTGACCAACTACAATTTCTCTTTGGTAGAATAAAAACCAACTCTGAGTAATCACTATTTCTATGTACAAAATTTAAATTAACTGGAATGCTCAGAAAATGGTGGAAATGACAGGTTCTGGTAAATTGTACTTTCTGCCTAACCTGAGGTCAACAAAACAAATACTATGTATTCCAACCCAAGTGAAAATCTTCTTTAAACGCCTAGCTCATCTGTTCTTACTGTATAGGAAACTGAACATAATTTGATTTTTTTTAAGGATTAAATATTTTTCAGTGTCTCAAGATATCATAACATTTCACAATACCTATCTAGGATTTTAGGAGCAGATAGAGAGAATGAAAGTAGGAAAGGAAATTTTACAAAGTTTATTTCCTTGAACTTCATAGGAACATGTTTATTCATTTATGATTTGCCTCTTTGCTAAAGGTTGGGTAAAATAAAACTTCAAGTAATGAGGTTATCTGTTAATTCAAGTTTTATCACCCTGTTTTCTCCTCTTGTACACGAAGATGATACAACACAGCTAACTCATTAAAAATGCAGTATATGTTAAGAGGTTTTGGTTTGGGGGTTCTGCTATTGTTGTAACATTGCTAGTGGGTTTATGATGACCTTGCCATAATGCCCACTTAAAAATTTTTATGAACAGGGCCGGCCGAGTGGCGCGATGGTTAAGAACTCGCTTGGGATGCCAGAGGGCCCCGGTTCGGATCCCACATATGAGGGCCAGTGACACTGCCCTCCACAGCTAAGATGCTGAACAACAGCTCAACCTGGAGCTGGGCTGCCCTGAGTCGCCGGCGACGGCGTGGGCTGCAGTCCCTGTGGCAGTGGATTGCCATGGGCTACCGTGTGTGGCCAGCAGCCAGTGTGAGCGGCCAGAAGCCGCAGTGAGCGGCCGTCCAGAAGCCGGCGACTGATCTGCCTCGCCAGAGAAGAGCGCAATGATGGTGCCAACTTGGGCCAGTGAAGCAACATCCTCCACAACTAGTTTGAGAACAAAAACGACAGCAACTTGTCTGTTCCCCTTTCCCCAATTCCCCAGCACTGTTCCCATTCCCCAATTCCCCAATAAAAATCTTTAAAAAAAATTGTTATGAACAATGACACACATTCATAAGATGATTAATGTGGGGTGAGTCAGTCCATGGCTGCAAAGAGGCAAGCTTTCACATATAAGTGGATTGGGATGAATAACTGGTCTCACAGAGAAAAGATAAATATCTTACGTGAACTCCATCACATACCTCCTTTTCACTCTACATTCACATCAGTACCTATCTTCCAAGTGCAAGGCTAATCCTTTTATTGCACCTTCTCTGCACTTTTGTCTCTTTCTCAGCATACATAAATGCTCGGGTCTCACCAGTTATAAACTTTCCTTACCCCCTCTTTCCACCTCTTACCATCCTTTTGCCTACCAACCTTCGGGAAAAAATTACTTTGCATCCACATTCTCTGATTCCTCTCAAAAGCTCCTCTTGAGAACTTGCCATTTTTATTTTTCTTAATTTCCCAGGAGTATCTGTTTAGTTGGAGCCATCCCAAACTACTACTTCACCTTTTTCTCTCTTCTCTCCTCTTCCCCCTGACCATTTCTTCTTGGTCTCCTTCACTAGTTCTTCTCCTTCTGCCTCCAGAAGATTAGTGTTCTCAGCACTTTATCTTCAGCTCTCTCATCCTTTTTTCCCCATTTCTTCCTTCACTTATTTCATCTATTTCCCAAACTCTAACTTCCACTTATATACTGATAACTCTTAAATTTTCAGTGTCTTTTTTGAGCAGCAAATGCATATATGTCTAACCACTTTCTCAGCTGGATATTCTGGAAGTGACCCCAAAGTTAATACATCCCCAAACAAACTCATTAGCTAATATTTTCCTTTATCAATCAACGAGGCCAACCAGCTACTTAGTGAATCAAGTCAGTTCCCTCGAATCCCACTTTTCCCACAACCATTCAATTGATTTTAGCTTAAACACATATAACAAATCTGCCCATTCCTCAAATTTGGTATGCACCCATAATTTAGATTTGCAAACTTCCTCTCAGGTTTTACTCTTCCCAGGTGTTCATTGCTCTATCCATACTGCACACTATTCACATCTTTCCAAAACAAAATTGAACTATTATTGCTCCTCCTTCATGGACCACCTTGTCTCACCTTGAGGGACCTCTGCCACCCCAACCAATGGAATAAAGTCCAGAATATTTTTCAGCGCATGTCATGCCCTTCACATCTGGCCTTAACCTGTCATCGCTAAGGCCTTTATACACATTTCTATGAACCACCACCTCCTCCCTCCTGTCTCATCCACTGGAACTCCTACTCAACCTTCAAAACACCTTGTCAATGTCTTTTTTATATACCACTTATTGCATTGAATTATAATGATTAATTTATACGTCTCCCACTCCATTGTGTTGTAATTATTAAATGATCTGAGCTGCTTAACAATAGGGATGGTGTTTTTACCATTGTATCTACACCATCTAGTACTTATAGTTAGTAGGTGCTCAACAAATGTATTGGAGTTGAGTGATTTAGTGGTGAACTCAGTCTAAATGAGATAACAAGTCTGGTCCAATGAGCTAATCTTCATTGTCTACCCCTGTTGACAGATATCCTCCTAGACAGGTGATTTCTGATTTCAGACACAGGGTGTATCTTCCCCATAGTGAGGAAAGAAACAGCTCCTGTTTCTTCATTATTTCCAGGAGAACAAATAGCCTTACCCTGCTGTGGGGCTGACATGCTTTTTAAAGACATACTTTGTTGATCTGTTCAAATCTCCCTTGTCTCCCTGTTGTCCTTTCTCTGAATCTGTCTGCCCTTTTTCAAAAGTGAAAACACACAAAGCATTTCTGTAATAATATCATCACATTAGCTACAGTTATAATAAAAGTAGTTACATAATCAGATTATACTTTGCCTCATAGCCACAGAAATAATGGTATTTTATTAGGAAATTTTTTAACCAAATGGAAATTCACTAATGCAATAGGAAGTTATCAAACATAATAAAATTCAGGAGTCCCAAACTGCTAGTGTCTCAGCAGGTGAAGAGGGAAAAAAATCTATTTTATTGTAATGAAACTCAACACAAACCTGCTTATCATTTTTGTAACAATACTTAGCATATGTTTTTATTTTCCTTATATAATTATTTCTTGTGTTGTTTCATTTTGTTTTTCCTTGGATGCTTTTTTTTTTTTTTTTTTTTTTTTTTTTTTTTTTTTTTTTTTTTTTTTTTTTTTTAGCTGAGCCATCCCGCCACCTGTTGGCAGCTCACGGCTGCTCAGCTCGGGCTGACTCGAACCACTTGTTGCTCAGAGCTCAAACTCTTGAGCGAGCTCTTAACCAACTGAGCCACTCAGCCGGCCCCCTTGGATGCTTTTTGTGAAAAGTTTGTTTGAATATCAGAAGGAAAGAAAATGTAGTACGCACAATAAAATATTAGTGCGCCCATGGAAATTAACAAGTTTTCTACTCATGTGCATAAACTAATGAGCAGGAAAATATATAGCATGTCAAATAGCCAGTGCTCAAATTTCATCCAAACTTTTACTTCAATTTCTATATAAAAACAATGAACAAATATGCAAAATCTAGGTAGTTGCATTTTTTACCATTACTAAACAATGGTTTCATGGCAGTCATAACATGAAATTCAAAGAAAAAATGAAATGCCTTTTCTGCTTCATAACAAATCAAATTCTTGTTAGAATTCCAGGGAAGGATAAAGAGTTTCTTTTCCTTTCTCCAAAATATTTTCCTATAGTCCAGAATTGGGGAAGGACTGACTAGGTAAAAGGACATGACAGAAATTTAGCTCAAAGACATATCCCCTATGTTGTCCCTATGTGCCATGTGTGTGTGTGTGTGTGTGTGTGTGTGTGTGTGTGTACGCATGTTAATAGATAGTATATATGTGTTAGCAATATATGTGCATATAACAGATAACTGGTAATCTCTCACTTGGAATCTTTGAAAGGGAGATGTTTGTTTAAGTTATTTCTTCAATGGCCCACTCCATGAAGGTGTAGCGACTTCTCCGCCTGATCTGCAATTCCAACCATTTGGGAACACACAATGATTAGGTAGCAGTTGTGAGCCATGAAAACACACTTAAGGTAGACTGGAAATACTCATTTCGGCCACTTGGACATATATTGGGTTGTCGGAAAAGTCATGACGCATTTTTGCAACGAAAAACATAGAAAAAATACGTCATGACTTTTCCAACAACCCGATAGTTGACCCTTGAACAACACAGGTTTAAACTGTGCACTTATATGTGGATTTTTTTAAAAAATAAATACATACAGTACTGTAAATGTATTTTCTCTTCCTTATAATTTTCTTAATAACATTTTCTTTTCTCTATCTTATTTTATTATAAGAAAATAGTATATAATACATAAAACATACAAAATTTATGTTAATTATCTCTATGTTCTGGGGAAGGTTTTCATTCAACAGTAGGGAGTCAAAAGTTGTTCATGAGTTTTTGATTGCAGGTGGTGGGGGGAGCAGGAGAATCAGCTCTCCTAACCCCTGCATTGTTCAAGGGTCAACTGTATTTGCTTTTTTGTCATTTTAATCAATGTTTCCTATCCAGTTTTATTTCCAACCAGCATATTCTTACTTTTCAGGTGCACAATCTGATTTGTGTTTGGGGGCTACAGCCAAGCACATCAGCACCTAGCTATCACCTCTTCCATAAAGACATTCTCCCTTCCAACATCTAAATGTAGCACAAAAGGAGGACATGACCTGGTAACAATACAAGAAGATACAATTGCCTGTAATTTTTAAACACAGGATTTCTGAATAGAGTGCAAACACATTTTTAGTGTGTTTTTCCACATGGTACAGTAGAGGTTGGTAGGGGTGTTTGGAGGATATGGGGACAAATCAGAGCCAACTTGGGATGAGGACAGAAGATATTCATTTAAAATACATGTCTAGGGAAGAAATCATCTTGGTCTGCAGTTTTGAGGACAAAGCTAAAAGAGTAAACAAACCCTACATAATCAAGCTACAAAGCCAGTTTTCTGTCCTTTAGAATAATCCTTTCATCTTACCAGGGGAGAAGCAATCAAGGTTCCATGAAGCATCCAGTGTCCCCAAAGGTGTTCTTCCTGCTCAGGTTCTTCTCCTTTGCCCCCAGTTACCATTTCTTCCATCACTTAAGTACATTTCTGTCCAGATTTGGATGCCCTGCCCTTCTTTACCTACACATTTGATGACCTGTTTCTCAGAGCACTGTGGCCCAACATGGAGGAGTCACGTGGCAGCTCATGCAAGTAACATTATGTTCTCATTTGCATGACCTTGTATTTAAATATGGTGACTTGATGAAGTGGAGAGAGTTGTAATGAATCACTCCCCCCTTTAATTATACTGGCTTTTCCTATCGTTTCTCCAGAATTTTGAAATTTCTGTATGAGTACAGAAAATTGAAAAACATAAAACTCTGAGAAGAAAACATAGAGGGTAAACTCCTTGACAAAGGTCTTGGTGATGATATTTTGGATTTGACACCAAAAGCAAAGGCAACAAAAGCAAAAATAAACAAGTGGGACAACATCAAACTAAAAAGCTTCCACATAGCAAAGACAACCATCAACAAAATGAAAAGGTGACCTAGCACATAGAAGAAAATATTTGTGAATCATATATCTGATAAGGAGTTAATATCCAAAATGTATAAAGAATTCATACAACTCAATAGCAAAAACAATCTGATTTTTAAAAAAGGACTAAAGATCTGAATAGACATTTTTCCAAAGAAGACATACAAATGGCCAAGAAGTATATGAAAAGTTACTTGGCATTACTAGTCACCAGGGATATTCAAATCAAAACCACAGTTAGATATCATGTCACCCCTGTTGGAATGTCTATTATCAAAACAACAAGCGATAACAAGTGTTGATGAGGAGTTGGAGAAGAGGGAACACTTGTGCATTGTTGGTGGGAATGTAAATTGATGTAACCACTATGGAAAACAATATGAAGGTTCCTAAAAATAGAATTATCACGTGACCCAGCAGCAGCCCCCCTTCTGGTAATATCCCCAAAGGAAATGAAATCAGTACCTTGAAGAGGTATCTGTGCTCCCATGTTCATTGCAACATTATTCACAGTAGTCAAGACATGGAAACAACCTAAATGTCCATCGAGTGCTGGCCGAGTGGCTCAGTTGGCTAAGAGCTTGTTCAAGAGTGTGGGCTCTGAGCAACAGAGTCGCCAGTTCGATTCTCACATGCGCCAGTGAGCCGCACCCAAGCCGCACCCAAGCTGAGCTGCCAGTTGAGCTGCCAACAGGTGGCAGGATGGCTCAGCTGAAAAAAAAAACAAAAACAATAATAATAAAATTAAATTTAAAAAATAAAAATAATAATAAAATAAATAAATAAATAATTTAAAATGTCCATTGACAGATGAATGGATAAAGAAAATGTGAAATACACACACACACACACACACACACACACAGTGGAATATTATTCAGCCATAAAAAGAAGGAAACCCTAACATTTGCAACAACATGGATGGATCTTGAGAGCACTATGCTAAGTGAAACAAGTCAGACAGAGAAAGACAAATACTGTATGATTTCACTTATATATGGGATCTAAAAAAAACTGACCTCATAAAAACAGAGAGTAGATTGGTGGTTGCCAGAGGTGGGATGGAGGGAAGTGGTAAAATGGGTGAAAGTGGTCAAATGGTCCAAACTTCCAGTTATAAGATAAATAAGTTCAGGAAATGTAATGTGCAGCATGGTTACTATAGTTAATAATGCTGCTTAGTATATTTGAAAGTTGCTAAAATAGTAGACCTTAAAACTTCTCATCACCCACACAAACATTTAACCATGTGAAGTGATGGATGTTAACCAAACTTACTGTGGTAATCATTTGCAATATACACATATGTCAAATCATTATGTTGTAAACTAATACAATATAATGTGTCAATTATAGCTCAATAAAACTGGAGGAAAAAGATTACAGGCAGGCAAGTCACAACGACATAGACTTCCATTTTCCTATCTTTCTATATCCTGTGCAATGTAAATTCCTTTGGTACAGAAATCACCCTTTGAGAATACTGCCTGGTTATCAACAAGATTTAGAGTACAGGCTCTGCCACTGTAATGCTTCAGTTTGGTACCTTAGTCACATATTTTCTAGGGGCAAGGTTGTGGACATTTTATTTAAACCCTGTGCACTTCAGTTTTCTCATCAGGAAAAGAGGGATAGTAATAATAATAGCCAGATGGGCTTATTAAGAATATTAAATGAGTTAATATGTGTGATATGCTTGGTACAGTACAGGGCAAATAAGTAGTAAAAATTGATTATTATAAGAAATTAAATAATGAAATGCTAGTTAATGATTATTACTGTCGTTTAATAACTAATATTAAGAACAAATATATTCTTAAATCGATTTTGTTTAAATTTTAGTATCTCTGTTAAAATAGATAGGAGCCTTTGTGTTATTTCATCTATCACAAAGGATTTCTTTCACATAATCATTCTAAGGAAGCAAAAATATCAGCAACTGCCAGGCATAACCCTAACTTGCCAAACAGCTTCACAGAGTCACGTATTGCTGTAATGATTGCCCATCATTTCTCCTATGTTTGTTACTTTGTAAAAATCTTGCCTATGGATACATATCATATCTAGACCCAAGCTTCCCCTGGCCCCCAGAATCTTTCATCACTGTGGTTTATAATAGGCTCAGGCCTCTGAGATAGAGGAAATACTAGCTCCTTGCTTTTTAAAACTAAAAGTGTGTCTCTCTGCTCCCAAAGAGAGATGGGCCCAAGTCCAGCGAGTATAACAGGAATCACGCCCTACAGCAGGCATAGGGGCAGGCTTTCCCTAGAGGGAGACGAGCTTTCCGTGAGAATAGCAGAATGGAACATAGGTGGAAAGCACTCTAGAATTACAGACTCTCAGCAGGACCTGCCCTTGGGACATGAGGCCATAATAAGGGGTGGAAAGTAAAGGGGGGTCTTATGAACTTGGAATTGGCAAAACAATGATGTTACTAGACATTAGACAATTGAGTTGAATATACTGTACAGCTGAGAGAGGCTTGATGAAAATAGAGAGGGGCATTCATTGAACAGTTAAGCTAGTTTTAAAAAGTGACCAAGTAGGGACAGTTAGTACTTGGATCTTGGCCTAACATTTGGGGCACTTTGCCCTACAGTTCCTCTGACTTGCCTTTCGGGTGTTCTGTTATTCCCTAAATGAGTGTGGAAAAAGTCCCCTGTACAACGTTTGTAACCATACACCACTGATCATTCTGAGAAGATTCCTAACCAGCCAGTGAGAATAAGTTTCAGTTCTATTTAAAGATGGTGGGAGTGGTTACTGAATTGAGACATTCCATTTGGCATCAAATGCTCTATTGACGTCAAATAGATCTTTTTTCCTTATTTACCTGGAAAAACAACGTCAGGAGGCATTCATGCCATCAGTTGGGGGTTCTCCTTTTTTTCATCACTCTGACTACTTTGGTGATGTATTTAAAAATCCATGTCTACAGTGTCAGATCACAGCAGGCTACATACTTTCCCATGGTTCTTCTGTAATTTTTATTAAGCATAATTGCGGCTCTCCATTAAAGGGATTCTTGAGATTTTATGTGTTTTTTGCTTGTTTGTTTGTTTGTTGTTATTGTTTGGAGAGGGAAAAATAGATGTCAAAGGTCAGAGAAGGCTTTATGAAGTCATTGGAGTAACAGTATCCATGCACAGAAATGTGAACAATGTTATTCTCCTGAATTGTTCACATTTCTATGCAGGATCCCAGTTACACTCTTCCCATAACCTTTCCCACCTCATTCCCCGTCCCACACTTTCTACTCACACAGTATGCTCTACCACAAGGACTCCATTCTTGTCTCTTCATGCTTCATGTGAAAATTTGTGGAAATACGTTGATTACTTTGAAAAAGACTTTGGCAGATTTTCTTCCATTGGTTTCCATGAGTTTTAAGAATGAGCACTCCTAAACTCTAAAGCAGGGTTTCCATGAGGTCAATCATGATACTGTTCCACGTCTTAGCAAATATATGAAGTCTCCAAACTCTTACCCACTCTCCTGAATGATGTTAGAGGCCTGTGCTTTGAGAAAAGGTTTAGGGCATATTTAATGGTGGATGGTGAGTTCAGAGCTGGACTTATACAAGCGAGCAAGAGCCTAGCTTATCTCAGAGTTTTCAGAAAATGCTGTAGTAAGTACCACTGAGTGAATGTGTTTTGTTTTCCTCACTACCAATGCTTACTTGGCATTTTCAGAGAATTTTCACTGCTGCTGTTGTGTTTTCCAGTCCCAAGAGACACAGCAGTTTCCC
Organism: Hipposideros armiger; assembly: GCF_001890085.2. Taxonomy (NCBI): domain Eukaryota; kingdom Metazoa; phylum Chordata; class Mammalia; order Chiroptera; family Hipposideridae; genus Hipposideros; species Hipposideros armiger. Next base: position 4,441,232 of record NW_017731400.1, on the reverse strand, counting down.
AACAAGTCTTGCTTCACTGGTGCCAGGTGTATTGAAGTCTTCAGTGAAAATTAGATCATCAAATCCTTATTGCCCATGGAGTCAATAAGGGCAAAGCCATGGTGCAGTCATACAAATCTCCATAGTAACCATGTACTCGTAACTAAGAAAGGAAGACTACCATTGCACAGACGGGAGTCACTATAAGTCACCACCATTCTTTGATTCAACAAACATTTATTGAGTATCTACTATGATTGAGTCATTGTGGGAGATATAAATATGACACAATTGGTTTGTTTTTTAAAAAAAAACCACCCTAATATTTATTAAATGACTATTATGTACCATATTTTACATCTATTATTCCAATTAATACTCACAAAAGCATTTTGAGTTTGGAAATATTATCCCTGTTTGACAGATGAAGAAATTGAGCCTTGAAGAATTTTAGTAACTTGCTCAAGATTCCACAGTTGGTAAATGGAAGAGACAGAACTGTCTGATTCCATGATATAAAGTCACTTTAAAGTGGCTAAAAAGACAGTTACTTGGATAACTAGTTTGGATGCCTAGAGTTCAGGGCAATGTATGATAAGTGTAACAAGAAGAGAAAAATGAAAAATGTCATAAGATTTTGAAGGAAAAAGATAAGAACCTAATCCCACAAAAATGAGCTCTTTCTGGAATAGAGCAGAAACATCTTAGAAAAACACTGGAATACAGTGTTGTACTTACTTAGGTTAAAAGTTGGGGGATAGGATTGTTCACATTTCTGTGTATGGATACTGTCACACATTTGATGTATCAGCTCTCAAAATACCCTGCTCAAGGGGCCAGCTGGGACTTAGTGAGGCCAAGCCAATAAGAGCCTTCTTACTCCCCAGATGGTTTTCTGTTGGAAAACAGATATCTACAAATTTGAAGAATAAGTATTCATTTTCTACCCCAGATAAAGCAATTATTGGCAACTAAGCACTGAAAGATCTGCTTGATACATGAAAATATGAAAACTATAAAATGTACTGAAATAAAATCATTTTTCCATATTCTGTAGCAAACTTTAATTACTTTGCAGTTTTTGGTACCTAGTTCTCATATCTGAACCCAAAGTAATATAGTAATGAAAACACATTTTATATAATACATCACAGTACTATACAGTGCATTTGTTTCCCCCACTCCTTCTAAGTAGGAATTGTTTTTCCCATATTAGAGGTGAGAAAAATGGTTTAGAGAAAGTGTACTTCCAAAGTTCAGAAAAAGTATTGTTCTAGGATTACAGAGCTAGCGAATGCAAAGCTAGAATTGTAGCCCAGGTCACCGAGCTGCAAGTTGCAAGTTCTCTCACTACATTATATGGCTTCACAGTATGTATGAAACCAACTATGTTTTATCATCAAAGGTTGATACTTTAAGAAGGTGATTTCTTCGCCAACCTTGCCCTCAAAACAAGTCACATTAATTAGCACATATCTCAGCATTCTTCCTTCAATATGGAAGCCTTGATTTTTACACAGCTCTATATTACTGAATTTCCATTATTATGAGTTTTTGTTAGTTTCTGGAATCTGTTATTCTGAATTTGTTACTTTCAGGCTTTAAGTCTTTTCCTTCTGTCTATATTAGATAGCATACATAGGAAATGACATAAATAAATGGAAGATTGGATCCATAATTAAACACAGAAATGGGTTATTATTTCAGTAATAACCTTAGAAAGCTGATTTCCCGCCCCTCTCTCCCCCCCCAAAAAAAAAATTACTTAAGCAAAGCTTAGTTAATTTGAGTAAAATACAAATTAAGCAATAAGTTTTCCAAACACCTGAAATATTAGTATCCCTACAGTTTCCAGGAAAAGCAAATAGGAAGGTAAAGGCCATGTATTCATATTTACATCTGCAAATAAGAACAAGTGGATACAAAAAAAAATATCATAGTTGTAAAACATTTCCTTTACATAGCCAGTTTTTAAATAAAAATTGTATTTACCTAAGGAGTACAACATGATGGTTTAATATACATAGTGAACTTCTTATAATAGTCAAGCTAATTAATGTATCTTCTCACAGATACCATTATTTGTGTATGATGAAAGTAGATGAAATCTACTTAACACATTTCCAGTATTCAATATAATATTATTTACTATAGTCATCATTTTGTACATTAAATCTCTAGACATATCCACCCTACATAACTGCACCTTTATACCCTTTGACCAACATCTCCCATTTCTCCCACCTCCCCATCTGTGGTAACCACCATCCTACTCTCTGTTTCTATGTATTTGACATTGTTAGATCCCACATATTTTTATGTATACCTATTTTATTGAGAATTTTTTTCATGAATGGATGTTGAACTTTGTCAAATGTTTTTCCTGTATCTATTGAGGTGGCCATTTTTAAATCTTTTATCCTGTTATGATCAGTTTTTAAATTTCTTATTTTTTATTCACAAAACTCAATACCACAAAGTCACTGAACTGAATTTATGAACATTATACAATGAAAAATAATTATGAAAATTAATCCTATTTAAAGCATAGAGTTTTCTCCATGTGAATACATTCATGCTGTGAACATGGAAATTTCATAGAAGTCTTTCCCCCCTACCCCTGCCTAGCCACACTTTGGGAAAGCATTTATGTTCTTAAGATATTGGGCAGCTCTATCTACACTTCTGATGATGATGTATATTGGGTTTAGTAATGTGTTACCAAGCCATAAGCTTATCAATTAGAGATAGCCTAGAGAGGCAGTAAAAATGGCCAACTTGGGCGGCCTGTTGGCTCAGTTGGTTGGAGCACAGTGCTCGTGGCACCAAGGTTGCTGGTTCGATTCCCTCATGGGCCAGTGAGCTGTGCCCTCCACAACTAGATTGAAAATGACTTGACTTGGGCCCTGGAAAAACACACTATTCCCCAATAAAGTTAAAAAACCCCAATACAAATTAAAAAATTAAAAATAAAATAAAATGGCCAACTTTATGCAAAGCTCTAGAAAAGAGAAACAAAATGAGTGTGTGTGTTTGGGGAGTGTGTGGGGGGAGGGAGACCCAAAGTAAAATGGCCTTTTTAATCACTCTTCCTTCAGCTACAGGATTCTGTACGGGCCACTAGAACTCTGATCTCAGTTATAGAATCCTGTGCCTCAGCAGATTCAAAATGGCGAGAGAAGCTTAGTCTATAAAAATAAGACATATGAACACAATATTTAGCACTTTCTATATGTCAGGGACTGTGTAATCTCTAGATTACCTACAAATAGCCTCTCACGTAGCAAATAACACAAAACTCAATTTGTGAGGCTATAGCTGAGGTACACTGATATTCACGGAAACAGGGTGTAGAAAGAATTCCCCCTGACACAATTCACTAGTGCCACCCACAAGGGTGACCTCTGATGAGACCTTAAACACCTTGGAAATGTGAAGTACAATATGCATGTACTGAGCTGTTCAAACCCCTCCAACATTTGACAGCTTTTCATAATTAATGACTGACATTTACTCTAAATGTTCACGACTTGTCACTTTCCTTACCATCTTGTCATGGTGAAAAAAATAAAAAATCTAAAATGAAACATGTAAAAATAAACATTTTTTCCCTTTAATTCATGGAAAAATATGTTTACTTTTTTTGTTGTTTTAAGACACTAACTAAAAATAATCAACAAGACCCAAAATATTGCATGCAATCTTCTTACTTCTGCACCTCAGTTTACCTATCCTAAAAATGGGAGTAACAGCGTTGTACTATACCTATATGACAAATATAAATTCAATAAGCCTTTTAAACCTCTGCTTTGTAATCCTCAGAAGAAAAGGCATCATGTAAATATAAAGTAATCTTATCTTTGTGCCTCATTATTTAAGCTTATATTTACTATAGAAAAGTTATGCCAAATAACAAAATGGATATTGGGATAAAACTGCAGTTTGATTTTGTTGTTTTACCATTTATATTGGCAAGGCTAAAATAAGCATGAAGGGGAAATAGATGGCAAACACTCTGATTACATTATGTCACCAAAATTCCAAGCTAGACATAATATCTAGTAATAACACAGCAGAGTCCCTAGTTCTGCCAACTTCTAAAATAAAAACCAACTCAGATTGAACATGCCAGCTGAAAATAAAGCAATGCCTTTTAAAAAATAGGCTCAAACCTATTTCTAATAATCATATTGCAATCCTGATAATTGGCCAGTAACATCGTCTTTTGCTACTTAATAGCCCATCATCAGCAAGAGTAACAATATCAAGAAATTCATATTGATACTGTTTCCATTTTTATAAAATGGCCAAGTGATTCTCATGCAAGGATAGCTTACTCTGTAATTCAAATAGTCTTCATAGTGAACCAGAAAGGTTCCATGGCTGGTTCAAAACATTGAGCAGAACAGAAATGGTGCCCACACCTCATGACTGTCTAGTTAATGTTTCACTCCTTGCACATTTATTTTGAACAAGCCTCAAGTCTCTTAGCTGGAGGATAAGTATCTGAGCTTTTGCAAGTTGATCTGCAAAATCCAATCTGAAGCTCATTCCAATACACAACCATCAGCTAATCCTTTTGTTGGTACAGTGCTGTACAATTTTTTAATGTTCTACAAACTTTATCTCATTACCTCCTTCAAAGCAGGAGAGTATCTTATTTATCTCTATTTTCCTTGTGCTGATGTAGTGCCAGGAATGTTGCAAACATTTTTTAAAAACAACAATTATTATTGCTATTTAGTTAGAACCATAATTCATTAATCTCATTATAAACCAGATTTTATCTCAAATTTGAATAATAACTTTTTCAGTTCAGTTTATGTCTTTTTTTGGCAATTTTTTTTTCCATCTGTAGCTTATCCATAGCTCAATAATTCTCTTAGCAGCTTCAAAAGTTATCCAAACTTCTGCAACTTTTTTCTTCACTGGAGACTTAGCAACTCAAGCAAGGGTTGAGTTCGGCTAAAACTCAACAAAGACTTCAGATCAAAATCTTCAGTGTTCCTGATTGTTCAGTGAGCAAGCACCCAGGATGTTTTCATTTCCAAAGCTAGAAGGGAAATAGAGGGGTAATGGCCATTTGGGGGTGGGGGGTGGGCGGATTTCCAGTAGGAAATCTTCAGGATTTTCTGTTATCATCAAAACATTTTCCTCCACTTAACTATTCTGTCCCTTAGTTTCTTGTCCATTGAAGCTGTCGATTCTATTGTTCATATACTGCATCTGATCTTTAAGTTATTTTTATGAATCACTAACCCTCAGGTGCCTTTAATAATAACTCTAACCATGTTCTAGCTTAAAACCCTGCTCCTGAGTCTAGGAAGAAAGAGTAAGTAAAATGATTTTTTAAAGCAGGTTTTTAGGGGTTTTATTTTTTGTTTGTTTGTTTGTTTGTTTGTTTTACTTTCAGCACAAAGACTTTATTAAAATTGCTGTGTGAAACTGTGCTAAGCAGTATTTTAAGATTACATTAAAACCATACGTGGTGAACATAACCAAAGACCAGATTAGATTGTCCTCAAGGGTTCAAGACAATGCCAGAGCACTGGATTAATTGCCAGGAGATCTGGTTTTAAGCATAAGTAACAAATTCCCTAAGCCTAGTTTCCTTATCCATCTACCTCCAGGGACTGGTGTGAAGAGCTAAATGAGATATTACAGGCAAAATTAATTTATAAATGGCAAAACGGACTCATGCAAGAGTTTTGCGCCTTCTCATCCATACATGTTTACACTGACAGAGAAATAGGTGGAAGCAAAATACAATAGGAAAGTAGAAAAACATAGGTGTGTCTGAGTACATGTCTGCAAGATTTCCTTTGACATAGTTCTTTAGCAATATATTCTACTCGCTAACAAACATTTCTTTCAGGAAGTTTCTAATCTCTAAACTAAATCCCTCATCATGAAATACTGTCCCAAACATCATAACCAATTTGTTTTGACCATTACATAGGCCGCTTCATGGTCCCTACAATAAGCCCCAAATATGTATTATAACCTAATTAATATCTGCAATGATGGGCAGGTATTAGCTTGGCATGTAATAACCAAAGATTGAAACCCTTAATTGGGAATTTTGCCATACTCAGCAGCATTTGCTGCCCTCTCTCATCTGAGGTACTTTGCTCCAACACTGTCATCCCATCTGGCTTTAATGCCTATAGAGTCAGAGCAACAATTCCTTCTTGGTGACTAGCTCTAGTTCAAGGGTCAGCATGTCCCCCAGGACATAAAAGGCCTCAGATCTACTGGGAAGGTGTCACCACATACTTTATAAGAGAAACTGTGATTAGAGACTTAAATGTGAAGTTTATTTTCTCAGGAATGGGGCAGTGGTGGGAGCACCTGAGGTTTTCTAAAGCAAGTTCACAACTTTTCAAGCTCTGGCCTTAGGAACAATCTGTCTTTTGACTTTTCTTTCTTTTCTTTTCTTTTTTTTTTTTCTCAAAGGTGTTCTGGGAAACAGAGCAAGTGGGAGAATAATAAAAATGAGTCATATGGGGGTGGAGGACCCCCCACTAGGGGACTGGCATTTAGAGATAAATAGACTGTGAGAAGGTTACTGAAATTGCGTTTTCACTGGCCGAGTTCTTTTTCACTGGAGTAGCAACACAAAATAAAATACCACACAATGGCTATGAAGGATTGTTTGTAGCGATAATAGGACAGGAGACAGACTCACATGAGCTATGTTTTTTCCAGTACAGATTAATAAAAGAGGCAATTATCTAATAAAAAATTTACTGTTAATTGCTACCAGTTAAGTACTACTACTGTTAGTACCATTAGTACTGAAGAGATTTATTTCACCTTCCGCTGCTTGGAAATTTGACATCATTCCTGGCTTCTACCTCACCCCCCAATTATAATCCCCTGGAAATGGGAAAGCGACAAGAGCCATTGAATGTGTCACAACACCCAGTGAAGGGAAGAAGTGCTGCAAGTAGAAGCTTTTCAAAGAGAGTGCAGGAAATAGTGCAGCATGATGATTAAGGAATATGTTTTTTGGGGGTTTTTTTTCCTTTCTCCTTCCTTTTCTGTATGGGTTTATTTTGTTTGTGTTTTTGTTTTTCTCATTTTATGACCAAAGTGTTATTCCTAAAGGGTGTGTTCTTTAGGGTTTATGGCTCTGACTAATGGAATTGCTCTAAATAACATTTTGATCTTGTAAGGTCACCCAGAGTGCTATACCTTTCCTTTAATGATTCAGGTCTGAACCAGGCATTTCCCAGAATTGAGATGGTAATGAAGTCATTAGTTTCTTCCTACTTGAAGCCCTGGCTAGAAAGCAGAATTCTATGGGCAAAGTCTGAGTGGGCTTTTTTCATAAATCTCACACCCAGCTGAGCTGTAACACCTGTTACATTTTCCCAGGAGCTTGAGCCATAAGACTATTTCCAATCTATTTGCTCTTCTTCCTCCACAGGACACTGACAAAGGCAGGGGTCCCTGTTTTCTAAGGCGCTGCTAATTGAAAATCTCTGGCTGGTGCAAATGTGAACTCAAACCCACAAGAGTTCCAAATAAGGCCCCAATGATTATTTCCTCCTCTTTTTAAAAATAGCCTTTATAATGCAGGTTATACAAGATTAATTTGTTTGAGGGAAAAATAGTCATTGAACCTCTTGCCCCCAATAAACTTTTACTTTCTATGCGATTTTGGTTTTGTTTTGTTTTTAAGAAAGAAAAGAGAGAGGGGGAAAATTATTTTAAAAACCCAGAGATCAGCTAACCCCACAAACCCTGCTTGTGTGAGAACTGGAAGGTGGGGGTAGTGTAGCATTAAAGTGTATTTGCTTTTGTTGTGTGCTTTTAAAACCTTTATTTACTAATTTTAAATATAAGAATTGAGTCATATGATTGAGCCAATGTACATTGATTACAGTGGCAGTAGCAAGTTTGAAAAATGATTTTCAGAAACTGAATAATCTAAAAAAAGCAGGAAGTTTTCCTGTAGGATCCTTGAAAGGCAAAAAGAAAATGCTTTCATCTATAGAAAAGCTGAGCATTTCTGGCCCTAATAACGGTCTGTGGGAAAACCCTGAAAAACAAGGACAGACTTAGAAGATCCAGCTTTCAGGTCTCAGATGGCATTTGACAGAAAAAGAATTATTAGAAGTAAAGTTAACGTAAACACACTCACAGTTATATTCCTCTGGGAGTCAGAACACCCTGAGGATTTCAGTCTTAAAGGCAAAACTTAAGGGACCATAGTCTCGAAATCATAACATAGTCAGTAATCGGGCTGTTCTCTGTGGTCCCTCCAGGGGCGTTCTTCAACCACATCTACTAAAGATACAAACCACCTTGAATTCTGTGCTGTGCTTCATGGGTGTCTTGTGGTTTGTTGGAGTTGTGTTGTTGTTTTTAAGTCTGTGACTGTGGTCATTGTTTCAGCTGGGTACCTTTTATGCCTCATTCTTAAGGCACATTTTCATTAACTATATTCCTCTTAGTCCAACAATCGAGAAGATAGCCTACTACAAGCTTTCAATTATGTACCCGTAGGAAGAGGGCCATCATTTCACTGAGAAGGAAAAATATAACTAATAAGTTTTTAAGTAAATGTTTAATGAGCTGTATTCCTCTGGCATAAATGTTTAAGTTCTACTATGAAATCTCTACAGAGCTCTAAATCCAATCTTGAAAAGAGCTGAGACATTCAGAACTTTCAGAGAATACCTATTCAGATAGTTCCTAAACCATACATGAAGCCATTAAAAATGGATTTGGATGCCTATTTATTGAAAAGGGAAGAGTTCCACAATATATCACTGAGTGAAAAGCTTTTAAATTGACCCTTGTGTACATTGCAATTTTTGGTTTGTAGGTCAAAAATGGTAAAATACCTGCAATTTTATATTTCAACTTAAATACTATGTAAGATAATAGAAACATTATGCTCTGATTTTGTTGTTGTTTAATGTATACTCTGAAAAGTTAGCAGCAGTTATCCCTGGAAGGGACATTATGAGTAACTTTTAATTCATTTCTTCTTTTGATTTATCTGTATTTTTTACTTTTTCTGGAATACTTTCTGGGTTTCCCCGAGAGCTCCAGACTGAAGCTGAAATACTTGAGAAAGTGTTAGCCATTCCCTTTTGGCTGCTGACAATCTTTATCCCGACTGTTAGTCTACTTGTTCTGTTTACGGGGGGGGGGGGGGGATCCACCTATATTTCACCAATTCTGACATAACCATAGAGTCAAATAAGTAGTCATTTAAGAACCAAATTGAATTAGTGAAAAAATATCTATAATTGACCTTTTCTACTTAAATCTACTCTAAAAACAAACAATCATTGCGGCTTTACTTGGTCTATGCTACCAGAACTTCTATCACTTGGCTTCATTCTACTTAGCTCTTGGGGATAAGCTGGTGAAAAGCAATGCTCTACTGAACTCAGAATTCTGAACATTACTATTTTTAAGAGATTGAAAGGCTTTAACAAAAAAAAAATGCTTAGAGGGGGGAAAAAAAAAAAGACAAAATGTCACAATTCTATTCAGAGAATTTTATGTTCCCATCCGCTGCACTGAAAATTAATAATGCTCCCGCACAGGAAAAGTCAAGCGAAACAAAGACTCTCAATAGACTGAATCTAAATTTCTAGAAAAAAATATGGTTAAGGTGGTGGCCTGTTGTTTGTTGAGAAAGACCAGCAGCATTTATTCTATTAGGCATACCATCTCTCATCTCCAGATGTCTAGGTTATTTCTAGGTTCTTTTATCTCCTTTCCATCATCCACAACTTTTGTCTTCATGCTTGTGGGGGGAGTGATTTTCTGACTGCATTGATCATTGCCAGCTCTTATCTTTCCTCCTCCCTCCTTTATTTGGTTATTGATGTCCAAGAGAACTGGACTTGACCAATAGGTTCTGCCATCTATGGCATTATTTTCTGTCTGCTATTATTACCTGATAAATTTTCTATTTTGTATGTTAGTGATGAATATTAGTATTCATAATCTTCCTAAGAGCTCTGAATTTATTTTAAAAGGAACTATTAAATGATTAAGGTTGGTAATACTGACCTATATGTAGAGTCCAGAGTGCTAACCATTACACGATGGAACCCTGACCTATATTTAATTAGAGAAAGCTGAACAAAAATAATTTAAAATCCCACACCCTTAAGGGAGGCAGCATGAAGTGGTAGAAAGAAAACTGCCAGTAAATTAAGGCTATAGCACAGGTTTTATGACTAACTATAACTCAGAGCATGTTATTTAAGCTCTTAAGATCATCATCTGTAAGATAAAAGATTTTCAGAAGACAGAACATAAGCCTCTCCATTTGTACTTCAGTTTGGCTCTCAATCCATCAATCCATAAACCCTCTTTGAATTCCTATGTAGTTCTGATGCAACATCAATTGTCTACAACGACCCATAGGCAAGAGTAGTTGATCCACCAATCCTGGGTTCCCCCAGCTCTGGGACTCAGCTAGATCTTCAGTTGCCTGGGCATAGAGATTTTCCTTTTATTTTACTATTTCTTTGTGGCTCTTTTGTTTTTCCACACAGACAGATACCTCAGTGGGTACAGGTAACCCTTCTAATAAACTCCTCCTGAGAAACACATGATAGATTCAAACTGCATTGTGTCCACTGACATCCTGTACCATATTCAGGAATTTCACAGACTCTCATTTTCCCCTAAATTCCCACCCAAATTGCACCCCAGTGAAATAGGAATGAAAATTGATTAAGAATGTTATCCAGAATCAAATGGGAAAATTTTCTCAACTTTGGGTAATAAAAGTAAAAAGGCAGGGTGATTTTTGAATTCTCCTGGAGAAAATTAAAATGTTCTTTATTAGTTGCTCCAGTGCCCCAGGAAGGCATCCCCCCACCCTGTTTTTAAATAAGAGTTTCTCCTTCCTTACACAGTCCTTTTACTACAAGTGAAAAATTCCAAATTCCTCATTTGTTTAGCCTGAAAATCCCCTGCACATTCCCACAAACTACTTCCTTTTCTCTCTTTTTAGCAAGACTCCCCTCTCTGTCTTTAATGAAGAGAAGTTCAGAGGGTTTTTCCCATGAATAGATGGCAGGCACCTGGGAGTTATGAATTTTAAAGTGATCATTTTCTTTCAGCCATGCCGGACAATGGGCATCTCCTTTTGACTCACTTTCACAGCTTTGAGAGGCTCTCAGATCAGCCACATTCCAATCAGACTGGAGTCAGATCAGAGCTGTGCTGGACCGCATCAAGGTCTTGCACAGAAAGACAAGGAGCAGATGGCCGGCACCGAGCTCTCCTCCCCCTTTCAGCGCGTCAAGGCAGGCCATGTGGGAAAGCGCTCGCCCGGCATTGCCTATTGATCCCTGAATAGAACCACCGCATGCCACCAGCCTGTAGGTATGAACCCCTGTTAACAGATGGTGAGATCATTATGAGCAATTAATTCCTTTAATGTATCAGTGGGAACATGTTGGAAAGGATGATGCAAGCACTGAGTGAATAGTGAACTCCTCACTCCTTGGAGGGAGCACGCAGGAGCTACCTTGGGGGGCGCCTGGAAATATCTTCCCATGAGACAGCCTTCTGCTTGGGACAGGAGCCGGGAACCGACTGCACAGAACTGAGGTGTGGTTTTCATTAACTAATTGGGGATTCTTCCCTTCCTTCGTGATTAATGCCAGATTTGTCTCTAGGTCATTTTTATACACAGGAACCATCCAAAAATACAAAGACAAACAAAAACAATATTTGTCAGCAAGTCCAAGATGCATGGGGAATTAGTTCACAGAAATCAGCAGAGTATCAGGTCATGAGTCACTTTTGCTAAACATAACTATAGTGACAGTTCTAAATTTAAAATAAATGTTTATTTTAACAAAGATAAAGAAGTGGTAAAAAAAAAAAAAACTATGCACATCCAGTGCTTGAGTCTGAAAACTGAACGTTTAGATGCATTATAAATGGGTGGATTTAAAAAGGGTATTTTTAAAAATATGAATGCATATATATATACAGTGAATTTGAGCAAATGACACCAGTAGCAAATCATTCTCCCTTGATGGAATACTTTTAAAATTTCAGTAACAACATAAAAATGACTGTCAGTGGCCAAGTGGGAAAAATTGACACTCTCTTATTCAGATACCTCTCTGATTGATGATTAATGAGATAATGACATTTTTACATGTTTCTCTACTTTTTAAAAATAATATTTAGTAGTGAGGATGCCTTTCACAAGGAAAATAAAAATCTTAGGACATAGTACAGATCATTGGGTAGCCCTTAGGTTGTAAGAAGATAGGAAAATACAAGAACAGGAAATACTGGCAACTATCCACTTAATTCATATTTAAATGGCACTTTTTGCTTGTAATTAAGACACTCAAGTAGTGTCTCTGTTCATGAAATTTACATAACTGTACAATAGCTTGCCTAAATGAACAGCAAATGGCAGTTAACCTTGAAGTGTATTATCTTAATTGAATAAATCTGGCTTTAATTCAATAAATTAAAAACATAGAAATAATATTGCAAAAGACTTTTAAAAACAGACTTGCCATCTCCCTCCCCCCACCCTTCCCCAAATACAGCATGGTACTTTCTATAGTTGTGCTGGAATGCAGGGACATTTTCTAGTATGATTTTAGAGCTCTAAAAGCATTCCGGTACACATTCACTATTTTTCCATCATTGTTTCAAAAGCAAATCAATGTCATTTTCCAGAAATTATTGATAAGAATATCCAAACACTGACTCAAAACAAAGAAGCGTGCTTATTTGAGATGGTGCCTCATCTGGATTACTAATTCCTGCATCACCATAGGAAATCTGGTCTTCCCTTCTTTCCAATTCTATATCACTGAGTGTCCTATGACGTAGAGAAAAGGCTATGTAGAGGAAAATGGATTTCTTACATAAGAAAGCGACATTCCCACTACTTTTCCATTGAACTCAGGTTTACATGGACCGCAAATCCCTTCAGAGGAAGGGGACTGACAAAACGTGAATTTTCTCCTCCCAAAGTTTGTTGCATTAATCAGCACAATCATGTTTTAGCGATTGTATAGTTAAAGAGAAGAAATCATGCGACATGTGTTTATTTGCATGCAATATGTTAACGAGGCGCCACCTGTGCCTTGTATCAGTTTACTGGGGGAAAAAAGCAGGCGAACACAGGTGTTCTCAGAGCATCAGGGTAGATTTTACACACTAATTTAAAAAGTCGAACACCAAAAATCATTTATCAGAATCCAGCAGCGTATATTGCTGAGGAATCACCCATATACACACAGAGATAAATAAAAATCATTGTGAGGAAATTCCTGGTGTCTTGGCTAGCAAGGGGGGGAAAAAAGCCGTAATTCATTCTTTCCTCGTTCTCACAGTGTTCACTATTGTACCATCTGCAATATACAATGTACACGCTCAGCCATAACCCGTACGGCTGGAAAAGAAGCATTCACACTGTGAATTACCATTTTTCCCAGCATCTAGCTCTAGTCAAAGACAGCACAATAATAAACTAGAAGCTCCTTTGTCTGTTAAACATTGTTCTTCATTACTACATGAAAAGCAAATTGTCTTTGTATAGAGGAAGAGTGGCACATACAGCCATGGGGCTGGGGGAAGGGAACTGCCTCTGTGGCTGACCACCTCACAGACACAGAAGCCACTCCTCTATCTTGCCTCACTGGCCCACCCAACTGTGTCTTCCAAATCATTTCATCTGCAGGCACGTTGGGGACAGATCCCTTGTTCAGTTGAGTGAGATGCTGGATTAGAGACTCACAGGATGCTTTTACACTGAATATCCTGGAGCTTACATCCACAGATTTCTTTTTAATCACTTCAGTGTGTCCCTTTTTTAATGTTTGGGAGAAGTGATGCTTATCAGAGACTTTTTTCCTGTAGCTAAATATACTCAGCAAGTTATTGTGGGTTGTTTGGGCTCTTAAGAGCCCAATGAAAAGGAAGGAAACAAACAAAACATTTGGAGCAGCATATATATATATATATATATATATATATATATATATATATATATATATATGTATAGTATATATATATATATATATATATATATATATATAGTTAGTACACAGTAACAGTTATCTAAAAGTTTTAAAAAATGTATAGATTAGACCAGAANTATATATATATATATATATATGTAAATATATAGTTAGTACACAGTAACAGTTATCTAAAAGTTTTAAAAAATGTATAGATTAGACCAGAACTACCCATTCAAGGAAAGGGTCTTTATAATGGAAATCAGTTACTTAAAAGAAATTAATGATTTTTTGAGGTTTTTGTCTTTCATTTGGATATAATAAATCCCAACAAATCTTGCATCACAATAAGCTGGCTTATAAAACCTTTACTAAATTAAAGAGCATAACTATCTCCTCATATGGAGGTCACTGGCCAAACCCAAGTTTTTCTTTCAAATCTCAAAGAAAATGACCTCTTAGTGACATCTGATGTGACCCTCACATGGGTCCTATCCACAGGATGTTGCTAGAGAGGTTGAAAGGTACTCTGATAGACATGAAGAAGGCAGTCAAAATCATGTCTCTTAACTCTGCTAGATAGAGACGTGCTGGACAAAATAAATTGCCTGAGTATCAGTCTAAAAGTAGTTCAGTTTGTGTATTTACTGTTAAAAAAAGAAGTTGAGATCTCATCAGAGACTAGTAAAAACCACTGATGGGAGAATGGCCAGAGATAACTCTGGGCATACAACAGCTGTTTTCTATATATTGTTGTGTTTTGCAGTGTGCCCTTGTTTGTGATTGCTAGTTTTCCTCACTTGCATATAGACGTAATACCTGGCTCACCGAGTTTCTCATGAGGGTTTAAGGAAATCACGTCATAAAATAACTACAATGGTTCTCTCTCTGTAGTAGGTTCTTAATACATGCCAGTTGCCTTTCCAGATTAACATTTGATTTTAATTTAGGGGGAAAAAAACTTAGTTGCCAAGTAGTATATTCGCATTTGTTCTCTCCCTAGCAGAGACACCACTTTTGTTTATTTTTAATGTGCAATGCTTGAAATGGCACCCTGAGAAACTGTAAAATGTTTGCAAGTGTCATTGGGCTAATCCTGTTCAACTCTGAAATTTATTATTCTAGAACATTCCCAAATATCTAAACTTCATATACTCAACCAGAAATCAAGTCTATTTTTCTAGAGCTTGCAACTATACTCTAAAGAGATGGCTGCCTATGTATTTTTACCATGCATCATGTGACTTAGGGCTAGTTTTGACTTAGGCAGGCTCATCCTGTGTAAACAAGACACTGACATCACCAGGAGACAGAGAGGAATAAACTCAGTCTATGCCCATGAGAAAGTGGTAAAAATGCATGAGTCATGTCAGAAACATCTGTCTTCAATCCCAATTTAAGGACTTCCCAGGCTAAGGGGCAATTTGTGAATCACGTGATTGACTCTCCATTTCAAGCTATGTGGTCATTTGTCTTAATTCTACTACTAATAGTTTCTCTTTTTTAATAATACTGCTTTTCCTTGAAAATTTGCATGCTGGTATCCAAATTGTTATCATAAATATATGTTTTCTTTTAATTTTCAGCTTGAAGGCTCCCTTCTTAATTTGGAATGACACCATTTGTTGCTAAACTCATAAAACAAAGCATTTACTAATAGTCCCTATAGTTCTGATTTTTCTCACTTGCAAGGAAAACATGTTGAATTTCCTGACTGCGCCTCCTCACATTAAGACCCTCCCTTTCGAATGTGTTCTCTCTCGCCCTCTCCACTTTCTTGCACTATTATTTCAAACATACACAGGTCACCTCAGTCTAGAGCAGTCGTTCTTGATTGTGGGAAATTTTGCCTCCAGTGTTTAGAGACAATTTTAGTTGCCACAACTGGGTATAGGGCATGATCCAGGCATCTAGTAGGCAGACGCCAGAGATACTGTTGAACATCCTACAGTGCAGAGGGCAGTCCCTCACCAGCCCCCACAACAAAAAATTATTGGGTCCCAAATGCCCATAGTACCAAAGTTGAGAAACAGTGGTCTAGAGGGGAATAAACCCAGAAAACTAGTTTTTACATCATTTGTGCCTAACTACTCCCATAGCCACCCTTTCCTTCATTGATGAACGCTTTCAAAGCATCTCTCCATTTCTTTTTACTCTCTGTCTCCTTAATCATCTGCAGTTTTATTTTGTCTTCAAACAAGTCACTGCAACTCTTCCCTTTAGGGTCACTAACCTCCTTAAATTGTCAAATCTAACAGGCCAGTGTATACTTCCCTTTCCCTTATTTTGACATCTCTGTTGCATTTAAATTGTTGAACACTTTCTCCTTCTTATAACTCTCTTATGCTTGGTACCATTGACACCAGCCTCTTCAAGTATTCATCACCATTGTCGTCGTCGTCGTCATCATCATCGTCATCATCATCATCTCATCAATCAGCACACTAACATCTCAGGTCTTACTTCATTCTGTTCTCCACTTACATATCTCCCATCAGAGAGGTTTCCCTGCTTGGCCTCCCCTATATATCACCATCTGATCTTTCTATCCCTTAAATCACTTTGTTGTTTCCATAGCATTTATTAGTACCTGATATTATATTATATATTTATTTTAAATTTGTTTCTTCTTTCTCTTCACCCCACTCCCTGTTCCCCCAGAATATAAGCTTTATGACAGGGCAGGGATAGTGTGTGTTTGTTCACTTCTCTGATATTAGCACCTGGCACTTAGCTACACATACATAGTTGTAGAATGAATAATTGAAAGAATAGATGAGTGAATAAAGAATGAATGAGTGAATTGGAGTAAAACCACCCAGAAGGTGCTTTCTACCTGCCAGCAAGCACTGCACTTAGCACAGTGTTTAATACTGGTAGTATATGTTTGCTTAAAACTCTTTCTTTGTCTCCTAAAAAATTGTCTTAAGTTGATACTCACTCCTATTTCTGTGACTATCTCCCTGTCTCCTTTGATGCCTCCTCTGGCTGCTTGGCTATTACCAAGGTTCCCTCCTCAATGGCTCTGAACTCTCCTTGACAGAATGTCCCAGTGGCTCACTTGAGTGACTCTGATAGGAGGCTGTGTGTTACACACCACATCTGTAGAACTAGCTGTGTCATGGGCCGTTCTGGCAGACCAAACATGTTCTGGGTCAGTGTCATTACTGGTGAATGTTTCAACAAAGTGCACCATTTGCAAAGGCCCGAGGCAACAAGCAACCTTGATTATTTGGGGAAGTGAAAAAGGTCTGCGTGGCTGAAATCAGGAGACTAAGGGTAAAACAATGATAAAATATAATTGCAAATAAATTTTCATTGGAGGCCCCTATATATGTGCGTTCAATTGTCCAAGATGCATGGACAAAGAAATTAAAGATGAACTGAGTTCCCCTTCATTGTTAAAGTTCTGTGATTTATTAGTAATCACAAGCACTCTATCTAAAAAGCGCTTATATCTATGTCTCTATCAAACACCTTTTTTTTTTACTTATTAGATTATCTGTTTATTATAAAAGGATATAACTCAAGAACAGCCAGATAGAAGAGCTGCATAGGGCAAGATATGGGGGAAGGGGGTGAAGCTTCCACGCGCTCTCCAGGCATGCCACCCTCCCTGCACCTCCGTGTTTTCAGCCCCCGGAAGCTCTCCCAAACACCTTTATCTCACCTTGCTAATACCCTTTTCCCCTGCTCCCTTTTTGAGGTTTCCCATGATCAATTCCACTGTTCCTGTTTATTTGGGAAAATAAGTTATCAGTTATAATTTTTTTCAAATAGTGATCTATATTTAAGATTAATCAGAACAGGAAATTTAATTCCAAAATGTATTCCAAAAGGTCTATGAATCACCTGGAACTTAAATTGTATACAACAGAGAAAAATACACAAGTTTTGGAAGCAGCCATATAAGTAAAAGAGGTGTCCCTTGCCTTTCCCACTGTTACACAACCACGTTTTCTTCTTCAGTTGTTTTCCTCCTACTCATTCATTTTTCTTCATCCAGGTGCTCAGCCTTTAACGAAAAGTCCTCCATGGTGGGCAACCACTGAAAGCGAGTACATATAATGTGAGTTATTGGGGGACTTGAAAGAAAAGTCATTTCTGACTGGGACACCAGCCAGGACAGAGATTAAAAAGCTGAGTGTGCGCGCGGTGTACGTGTGTGTGTGTGTGTGTGTGTGCTGTGCATGTATGTGTGCGTGCATGTGTGATTGCCTGCCCATAGCAGTGTCTATGCACAACCCTGGAATCTGAGTTTCAGGAGTGTTCTTAGATGTCACCTACTTTTTAAATTTTCAAACAGACAACCCCAACACATGCTAAATAAATGAAAAATCATTTCTATCATCAAGGAAAGATGATTAAATTATTTTTAAAACAGTTTAAGAAAAATAAGCAGATATTGTAAAGAAGAGTGAGTTTAAACACGAGAAACTGTAAAACATTAGACAAACAAAATATCATTATTATTAATAAATAGCTGTTTGTATTAGTTGGCCTTGCACATTGAGACACACTGTATGATTTAAACAGGATTATTGGGAGCTGCTTTAAATATGAGTGAGAAATAATTCTATAGAGAAACTAGAAGGAAAAAAATACTTTCCTCTTTCTGAACTGTTTCATTTCTAATTATCTTTTATATTAATATATTTGGACCTTCAGGTAAAGCAGAATTTAGTATTCTGCTTAGAAAGATTCTTATATCTGTCATACTATACAATTAATTTAACTGATTAATGAATTAACCAGCTGGCGACCATGGGTGTTTCTATTACCTGGGTGTATTTTAGCACATTTTCAACTAAGAGGAGTAAAAGAGGTATTAAAGAGCCTTTGGGAATCATTAACAATAATAGCATACATTTAGATAAAGGAAATTTGATATGAATTTTCAGAGATAATAGTCCAAATGTTGCAATATTTTCTGGAGGAAAGTACAATAGGCGGAACTCAGAACCTTGGTTGTCTGACTAGTCCATTCATGGCACAATTTAAGACTGAGTTTTATAAAAACTGCTTGGTTTGTAAAATTGTCAAAGGACTAAATGACTTAATCAACCTTTCCCATTTTTATATGCAGTCAATCTAAGCTTATTATCAAACCACTCAAGTGATGGCCCCTGATTGAACAGAACATTCCACTGGGAACAACATAAGTAGCCTTCCCTCCTGGGAGGGGACTATGCACAGATGTTGCAATGTTTTGTTTCGTTTTTTCACCTTCAACCTCTATAGGTAGAAGCTTAAAAGCCATTTCTAACATTATCTCATTATTCCTTCACTTTTGAACTAGGAGTTAATTACCCTTAATTTACAAGAGAATATTGTTTTGAGAAGTAACTGATTTCTCTAATGTTACATATAAAGCACTTTGTATGGGGCTAAGAACTGTATTCAAACCTTCTGGTCATAATTTAGCCTCTGCTTCAGCATTTATATGGCATAATTTTACTACTAGGACCCTCTCTAACCTTTGAAAAATTTGAGACATTATTGACAAACAAAAATCCTTGTGTGCACATTTTAAATCCTATTTCCTAAATCAAAGGTGGCTGTTTTTGAAAGAGAAATAAACTCAAACATTAAAATATAGCAGAGGTTTTATTTTATTTATTTATTTTTCTAGTTAGAAAGCTGCTCTTTTTAGTAAGAGCCCAAAGGAGTCGGTTCCTCAAAGAGACAAACTAAGGTAATCCTAATTGTTTTGTTGACTTTGCTAAAGGCAATGGCCCAAAGCATTAGTAATTAAAACCCATTTAAAATTAATTTAATTTCAGGAGCTCCACAAACCCATAAAATCAGACACACACAAAATTTAACAGCTACAGATACATCTTGAAGCCCATGGTTTTCAAAGTGAAAAGATAGACAACAGAAGGAAGGAGAGTGCAGGAGAAAGAGAGAGAGAGAGAGAGAGAGAGAGAGAGAGAGAGAGAGAGAGAGAGAGAGAGAGAGAGAGAGAAGAGAGAGAGAGAGAGAGAGAGAGAGAGAGAAGACAGTACTCAGTGTTAGACTGAGAAGCTTGCCTTGAGCTCCAGCCCACTTGTTTCAAAGACAGAATCACTTCACTGAGTAAAATTTCAAGTTTCCGAAGCAGCATTCTCTTTCTCCCCAGAATGGAGCCAAACTGTACTAAGACATTTGAAAATGTTTCTCTAGGAAAACATTGAACTTGTACACATTTCTCAAAACTGACCAGAGCTGCCATCGACCGCAATCTTAACTTTGCAGCAATTTAACAACTAACTTTCTGCAGTGAAGTGTTATGCAAGCTTCACATTAATGGAATCTTCAACTCTTGCTCTCAACGTTAAGACACAAACATTTAGATTATCAAATGTTGGCGTTTGGGGAAAGCTGTGACTATATCTAAACATTGGCCCAACTCTTATTTAAAAGGGAAAGTATGGAAACTGACCTGTCCAGATGTGAAAAAGAACCTCATCTAAATGGCAAGTGTAGGGGTCCAAGTGTAAGAGTCAGAGGTGGGGCAGGAGTGCCGGAGAACCAGGGACATGAAAATAAGTTTCTTGTCTAAAGTAAAGTTTTCTTTCTCTACCAATCCCTTTCCTTTGCAAAGTATACATTTCCAATCAAATGAGTGACCCAGCACTGAAGATAAAATAGCGTAAAAGAAGACGTAGACGATGAACAAAACCTTATTCTTGAAAAAGACTGTAGAAAGGACCCAATCCCACCTCTACTTGTCCCAATCCCACCTCTACTTATATGCAGTAAATTCAGCTACATCTCTGTGATGCTCGTTACCTCTTGCCAGTTCCCTTGTAGTTGAGGCAGATAAATCTATTGTTGAGAAACATAGGATATAATATTGTGCTCCACCATCTGCAAGCAATAGCAGTGGTGGTGAGACCTAGAGGTCTGAGGTCAGGTTCATGCCCAGGGCTAACAGGAATAGTTGTAAGGATACCGGTAGGTTACTCAACATCTCCAAGCTTTGGTTTCCTTACCTGTAAAATGGAATAATAAATATTTCCCACCTCATAGGCTTTTTGTAATGATTAATGAAATAATACACAGAGCAATGCCTAGCATGTAATAAATGCTTAACAAGATTAGCTATTTTGGTGTTAAAGCCATGGACTTCAGAGTCATGTGGTCCTGAATTCAAATCCCAGCTCCACTGTTTAGTAGCTGTCTTTGGATTAATTAATTTTTCTGAGCTTCAGTTTTCTCATTTTTGATATGTATGCCTCACAGAGATTTTGTAATGATTTAATGAAAAAAATATTAACGTATTTAATATAATGTCTGGCCCTGATTTTTTTCATTGCCATCACTGTATACTTAATCAGTATCCTCCTTAAAGCATGGTGCTAGGAACTAATAAAACATCCCCAGTGTAGCCAGAAGCGGCACAAAGGACAGTGTGAAGACTGTCTCGTTTGACCTAAACATGATACGTTTATTAATGCAGTCTAATGTTGTACTTGCCTTTTCTCTTTCAGCCCCTTAGAAATAAGAGTTTGAAAGAGTAAATACAAACTCATGATCTATTGGTTCTATCCCACTCATTCAGGGTAAGTGAGTAAAAACAATGTATACCACATAAGAATGTTACGGGTAAAGGTAGATCACATGGCAGTTCTCTTTAGAGAAAGATGTACTTAATTCATTTACCCACTCTGTTAATTGTTCTACAAACACTTGTCAAGTGCCTACAGACTGCATTAAATAGAACCCTGCCCATTTGGGTCTCCCAGTTCAGTGGCATTTGGGGTCCTAAGACCTGCTTAATTGAATGCTATGTCTCTAATATGGTCTTAAAATGGCCTCTATGTGATTCATTCTACGTAATCATCCAGAAAGGTAAAATGATTTACTTGTTCAAATTCCAGATGCCAAACTGAAGGGATGAACTACCTCCATCAAGATGACAGTACATAAAGGGAGACTGTACTCCCAGTTCCAACATAACTGACCAGTGTACAGATCATTTAAGACTCCTTGTTCATCTAGAGTAAGGCTACTACACTAAATAATGTAAAAAGTCCCTTCTAACTGTCTAGTGCTAAAATATTATCATTGCACTATTCTATCATTACGAATTTCCTACAGCACAAGCTGTCCAGGCTATCTATGTCACTTGGACACTATCTCTTAGATCTGTTGCAGAGGGAAACCTCAGTAAGGGTTCTTTTTAAACTCTCAAATATTCAAGAGGAAATTCCTAATGTTCCAAGATATATGTGAGCAGCCTCAAAAAAATTCTTGCAGCACACACTGCTGCTTTTCCCACCAGCGATCTCCCCTGCCCACACTTGTTTCTTCCAAGTTACAGAAACCCATTTTGTTCATATATTTAATTGCCATGTCCTTCAAAGGAGTCCAGGTCCCTACCTGGTCCCAGGGATTAAATGTTTATTGACCTTAGCCAATCATTTTTATTCTAATCCCCTTGCCAGTGATTGGTTTAAGAATGGGCAAGTAATTGCAATTCTGGATAATTAGATATGAGAAATGTATTATAACATGAGGGGAAATCTACTAAGTAGCTTCTGGAGAAATGCTTCTTTGCTGTTGAAAAGGCACATGTGAGAGGAAGCTTCCTTTTTCTTACACTTTCACTCAGCTGTGCGAGATGATGGAGATTCTGCAGCCATCTTGCGAGCACAGGAGGATAAGTCTGAGTATAAAAGTAAGCACACTTAGCATAGCAGAAAAATGGAAAACACCCAGGCCCTTCTTGACATTACTGAGTTGTGGAGTTAACCAATCCTGGCACGGCTTACCTCTCGTCTACTTATTATGTGAGATTAAGAAGAAGAAAAAAAGGTCCTTATTTAAGGCTGTCCTTCTCAAACTATAATGTGTATACAAATAAGGTAGAAACTGACCTGTCCAGATGTGAAAAAGAACCTCATCTACAGTAAATAGCAAGTGTAGGGATCCAAGTGTAAGAGTCAGAGGTGGGGCAGGAGTGTCGGAGAACAAACATGAAAATAAGTTTCTTGTCTAAAGTAAAGGTTCCTTTCTCTACTTATTCCTTTCCTTTGCAAAATACACATTTCCAGTTAAGTGAGTGACCTGGTACTAAAGCTACAATTACCTAAACAATGACTCAGATTATTTACAAAACCCTATTATTTAAAAAGATGTTAGAAATGACCCAATCCCACCTGCCCTAAAAGGCAGATACTGATTCAGGAGGCCTGGGCTGGGGCTATGGATTCTGCAATTCTGACAAGCTCCCAGGTGACGGTGTTGCTGCCAGTTCTGAGCCCCAACTTTGAGTAAGAAGGATCTAAGTCCTTTTAGGTCGATTTTCTGTTATGTGTAGCTGAAATCATCCTAAAGAATGCAATCCTCCACCTAGCATTCTCTCTCATCACCTCTTACCTGTGTTGCTGAAATTCAATCGAGGACTTGAAAATGTTAACATTAATTGTAGTTGCCATTAACCCTCAGTGCATGCTTTGACTCAGTTCCACACATCTCAATACCCCACCATCACCGGCACATCTCGTTCTTTTCCACCTTAAATAAGGCATTCACTGGCCCCGGCACCCAGGGTGTGACAAAGGCGCCTGTGAATGCTGGGTACATTAGCCCTGCTCCAGCGTGGAGAGCTTGCCAGTGCACCTGGCCCAAAGGTGAAGCAGCTGCAGGCACCTCGGTTCCTTCCCTGTCATCTCCAGCTCTAAAGAGAAATGCTTGAGTGCTTTTGCAAATCAAAACCTTTTCATCCTGAATTTGGTGATTCACCCTGAATGGCGTCTTCTTGGAAAGTCTGTAATGCACTATTGTGTAAGATGGTAAAATTGGCCTGTCTCATTGACAACGATGTTCTTCTCATGGCTCGGGCTGGGCTGGGGGAGGTGAAAGAGTCACAATAAAAAGGGTTCTTTACCAACGGCCTCCCTCCCCGGTGCAGCCATGCCAATGTACCTGCGTGGGCCGGGCTGTCTGCCCCGCTGGTATTACCACCCGCTTTGTTCATTACATAGCCTCTGGATGAGAATTAGGTTTCAGTAGGTATGAAGATGCTGCTTGTTTTTAACAAGGCAAATTTACAAAGCTTCCATACTAAAAAAGTGTGGGGGAGGCAGACATTTAAAGGCCATGCCAAATTTGCTTTTCCCCAAAGCAGGGAGAGACAAAGGCACTCTCAAGCATACCTCCCAGACACAAAGAGCATGTGTTTACCCTCCAAATTCAAGCGAGTGAACTCAGCTCATTATCCCAGGAGCTGGTCACTAATTCTACCCAGTTAAAAAAAAAAATACCTACACTCCCATTCAAAAAGTGAAGAATTATCTTTGCACTTAGGGTCCACTAACATTTCTTTTAATGCCAGACAACCCTACATTATGAACTGTCATGTATATAATCTTCTTTTACCTTTTCACCAACACAGTCGGGTAGGTATTTGAATTCGTAAAAATCCAAATCTGAAATATGCATATTGAATCCGAGACACTTTTACAAGAGGAAAAGGTAAAATTGTCCTGGGAAACTAGATGAAATGGTGCTACAGCAGTTTTAGAGCATCAGTACTTCCGCCCACACACTTGCAGCTGAAACAGACCTCTCCTGTCTCCTGTCTCAGAGTATAGTCGTGCTCCTTGCAGACCGTACGAGGTTCTACTCACCCTCGTACCTTGCAGCCCTGGATTTAAAACCCACAACTACACTGCCAGGACAGGACTGTCTGGGTCAGAGCTTGTAAGTAGCCACCCAGGAACCAAGTCCAGCCCACGGTTGTCTTTTGTGTGGCTCCCTCAACCAGTTCATTTGGATTTACTGCTGGTATTTTAAAACTGTAGACAGAAAAGGGGCCACATATTAAACCTGACAAGCTCAGGAGACTGAGAATAACCACATAGGCTGGAGTGAAAAGAAAAATTCCTAACTAAAGTGGGCCATCGTGGGAAGTCACATCTTTAGTCTGTAACTTCCTTGACAAAGGTCAATCTCTACCTTAAGTGAGCCTGTCTATTGTCTTTTTGCATCTAGATGCCCTTGGAATGTCAGTAATCCCTTTTTCCAGACCAGAGAAGGAAACTATAAAATCCCTCATTATTATTCTTGTCCCATGATTACCATCTCTATGTGCTGTAAAAAGTGAACTATTAACTGCCCTGTACCACCTATGTGAAAGAAGTACCTGTCTCTCCAATTTACTTTTAGCCAATCCCAGAGATTTCCCTGCTTTGCTTTCTCCCACCCCCTTAATCTACCACCAGTGGATTTCATGTAGCCCTCCTCCTCCTTCGAGTCTATGTCTAAAATAAGCTGTAAACTGCCATTTTGTGGAGCATTTTCTCAATCCATTGAGATTTTGCTTCCTGGCAATTGTCATCAGTTTGGCTCAAATAAACTCTTGTAAACTTTCTCTTAGGCTGGATGTTCTTTTCATCAACAAAATGTAGAAATTTCATGTAAAAATCTGGATTTTTGAAATTTTCAAGGAAGTCAGGAGATCTGTCTGCACTGGGCTGTGGGACAATAACCCTTGATTGCTGAGTGGTAGGAACACCTTTATTCAGGAAAGGTGGTCTCTAGCTAGCACCCTGAAGCTCTCCCTGCTGTCTTTCCAGCATGGGGGCCAGTGTTATTACCAAATACAGTAGGTCCCTCCTCAAATAACACTGTTTATTTCAATATCTTGCTATAATATTGATAAGAAAGAAAAAATCTATTTCTGGCCAGGTGCACTGTCTGTGTGGAGTGTGAACATTTTCCCCATGTCTGCATGGGTTTTCTCTGTGGACTTTTGTTTCTTCCCACACCCCAAAGACGTGCAATTAGGTAAATTGGCATGCCTACATTGTCCTAGTCTGAGTGTTAGTGTTTGTGTGAGTGCAACCTGCAAATGAAGGGCGTCCTATCCAGGGTGAGCCCTGTCTGGTGCCCTGAGCTGCCATGACACTGCCCACTATGACACTGAACTGGGATGAGTGGGTTAAAAAATGATTGTCTGGCTTGTTTTTATTCAACCTTCTTAAATGTATGTATAGCTCACATTTATTTCAATGTTTAATATTAGAAGTATTTTAGGTCTTTATTTAGAAGTTGGATGATCTTTCTGTGACCAGAAATATGCCCTAAGAACTTAAATCTTATTTCTATCACTTAGCCAAGGGTAAAATTGGTTTCACTTAAAAATCAAAATTTCCAAGTGAAGTCAAGTGAAGACTTACTGTATATGCCCCTCCACATTAGGGTTCCTCAATCTCAGAACTATTGGCACTGTCAGTCGGATAATCCTTGGTTGTCAGGGGAGTTGTTTTATACATTGTAGAATGTTTAGCTGCACCTCTGACCTCTACTGACTAGATGCTAGTAGTACCCTCCACCCCAGTTAGGACAATCAAAATGGTCTCCAGACATTGCCAAATGTCTCTTGGGGGGCAAATGTCCCCTAGTTGAGAACCACTGCTTTACATACACCCAGCCCTCTTCACCCATTTAAGATACTAGCCAATAGAGATCCAAGATGGCAGAGCAGATAAACACAGTAGCTGCATCCTTCCATGAAAACAAAAATTACAACTAAATTATAGAACAATTAACCTGGAGAACCATCTGACATCTAGCTGAACAGAAGATGTATAACTCAGGATATGAAGAAAAGGCCACATCCAGAATGGCAGGAGGGGCAGAGACGTGGAATGGGCCCCAAACTTCCATGTGGTAGTTGAGAATCAGGAGGGATATCTTGGCCGGGGGGTGTTCCCCTGGAGGAGTGAGGGACCCCAGCTGCAAAGCAGTCTCCCCAGTCCAGAGTACTGGTGCTAGGAAGAGAAGCTCCCACAACATCTGGCTGTGAAAAACAGTGGGGATTCGGATCATCTGGGTGAGATGGAAGGAATAATATCCTCTTAAAGGGCAACATCCTCTTAAAGGGCCTGTACAAAAACTCACTAACTCTCAAGCACTCACCTGGACTCTAGTGGAGGTACAGTGATTTGGTGGGTGTCAGAGGCATACAGGGGGGCAGACTGAGGTATGTGGCTTCAGGAGAGGAGTGGAGGGATAGTCGTTATTTTCCCTCTGTGGGGGTCTTCTCCCATGTAGCCACCAGGCAGGGGCCATCTTTCCTGTATTGAGCCCTCCCCCTACACTCACTACAATCAGATCTGAATCTGATTGGTCTGGTGAGCTCAGCTGCCCTGCTCTGCTGTCTCACTGGGACTCCAGCCCACCCAACTCCCCCAATGCTGGAGGCACTTTCTTCTGAGCAGCCAGCCCCGCCCACATTGTACTCTTTCTTGGAAAACTATCAATCTGCAGGCCCCAGGTTGGCAGTGACTGGCCTCGCTGTGCTCTGAGACTTTTGCTGAGTAGCTCCAGGCTCAGCACTGGCACCAAACCAGAGACTACATTAAGCTGGTGACCACAGCTCTCCCCAGTCTAATGACTCCCTGACACCCTGCCTCACTTAACTCAAATACCACATGAGGTTTTATCAGTGGCTGAGCCTTAAGGGAGCCAGAAGGTGGCAGCAAACCTCGGGGTGTCCTGGCTTTTTGCAGAGCTACCCCAGGCCCAGTATTGGTAGCAGACGACCTCGGTTTGCAGTGTGGCACCTCCCACATGCCTCCAGAGTTAGCACAGGCAGTGAACAATCAAGATCACTTTGTAGCTCCACCAGATAGTCCCTGGGTGGTCACAGGCAGTGGGTGACGTGGACTGCATGGGAGCCCCCTCCCAAGAGGCTCCAGAACCAACATACATGGAAGCTGGCTCAGACCACAACAGAACACCCCCCAATTAGCCCCACAATTGGTAGACCCAAAGGGTGGTCTCAACAGACACCAGAGCCCACTGGGGTAAATCACACTCAGTGGGGTGTGCCTCCTACCCCACAAAAGACATAGGAGGGCTGAATGGATAAGAAAACAAAACCCTTACATATGCTGCCTACAAGAGACTCACTTTAGGTTGATAGACACACAGAGATGTAAAATAAAGAGATGGAAAAAGGTACTTCATAAAAATATAAACAAAAAAAACAAAAATTTTAAAAGCTGGTGTAACAATACTTATACCAGACAAAATAGACTTTAAAACAAAGGCTATAACAAGACACAAAGAAGAACCCAGTAATCCCACTTCTGGGTATTAATCTAAGAAACCCAAATACTTCTTCAAGGAAACATGTGCATCCATATGTTCACTGCAGCATTGTTGACAATGGCCAAGATGTGGAGGCAGCCTGATGGGAGAATGGATAAAGAGGAGGTGGTGTATATACCAGGGGTACCAAAACAATGTAAGCACATGACTTGTGTATACATCTTTTGTTATTGGTGCATATTGAGTATTACAATTTTAATAGCTTTTTTCCTTTCTTAAAATGTATATACATTTTTTTGCACCCTCTGTATACAATGGAATATTGTTCAGGCAGGGAAGGGAATGGGTTCTAGCCATCTGCGAAAGCATGAATGAACCTGGAGGGTATTGTGCTGAGTCAGACAGAGAAAGACAGGTGCAATATGATTTCACTTATATGTGGACTCTAAAGAACAAAATTAACAAACAAAGCAGAAATAAATTCATAGATGCAGAAAACATATTTATGGTTACCAGATGGGAGGGGTTAGGGGTGGGTGAAAAAGGGGAAAGGACTAAGAAGTACAAATTGGTAGTTACAAAATCGTCATGGGGACATAAAGTAAAGCATAGGGAATATAGTCAATAATATGGTGATAACTATGTATAGTGCCAGGTGGGTACTAGGCTAGTCAGGGGGATCAATTTTTAAATTACACAAATGTCTAACAGCTATGCTATACACCTGAAATTAATATAAACTAATATTGAATGTCAACTGTAATTAAAAAATTAAAAAGGGGGGAAAATGTGAAGGGGAATAAGAGGTTGAAATTTCCAGGTATAAAACAAATAAGTCATGGGGATGTAATATACAGCATAGGGAATATAGTCAATAATATTGTGATAGCGTGGTACAGTGTTAGATGGTTGCTGGACTTATCATGGTGATCACTTCTTCAGGTATATAAATGTTGAATAACTATGGTGCACCCCTGAAACTAATATAATATTGTATGTTAGCCATATTTTAATAAAAATTTTTAAAAAAAGAAAAGATACCAGCCCAGCCCCCATCCTCATTGTAGTCTGCGTCTCTGACTGACCCCACATCGTCCCTCACACTACGAAGGATGAAAAGTCTGTATGAATACATGCTGTTTTGCTTCTACTTAAGGTTTGCTTTCCCTTTAAAATGAATGTCAATCAAGGTGAGATAGTATATAAAGTATCCAGTATATTGGAGTTTCCAGATCCTTTCTTTGGGGCAAATTGCCATAGGGAAGAGGATGCCGGGAACGTGAAATCACTGTGTCTTCAAAGAAGGTTGATAAGAAAAAGTGATTTTAAGAAGAAAAGGGAACAGAGAAAGAATAACAAATGGGGTACATCACTTTTTTAAGCGCCTGCCCAGCAGGCATCCACCTGAAAAAAAAAAAAACAGTTTTAGGAGGCTCACCTGTGCTCATGCTGAACTTCACTGCTTTGAATGAGCAGAATCGATGTACACAAGTCCCCCGCCTCTTGCCGTGCTTAATGACGCACCTCATCACATTCTGATGAAATCTATTCTTGTTTTAACTAGTTGTTCTGGCAAGGGGTCTTTCTCAGCACTCTAGTTCTCATATTGGCAACAGTAGCGAACAGAAACATACCCATTTGCCAGCTCCCCTCATTGTCCACCCTAATTAGAGAGGATATTGCTGCTCCTTTCAAAACGGCTGTGCAGGGCAAGGAGATGCTGCAGAGAATGACCCTCTGCAGGGGCAATTGCCCCAGTAGCGGGGACGGCAGGGTCTGGTGAAGTGCTTGTGCATGATAGGATCTGAGGAGAGTTGCTGGGAGAACTCTGAGGTTAGATAAACCTCACTTTATAAATTGTTTATAACTGAGCAACCACAAGAATTTCATCCAGCAAAACACATGGAGTGTGGCTAAAGCAACAGCCAAAGGAAAAGTATTGATGTAAAATACACTAGAGATCAAGAGGGCTGAAAATTAATAAACTCCAAAGCTAGAAACAATAAATATTTTTAAAGTAGAAGGAATTGATAAGAATAAAACCAGACAGTAGTAAAAATAAGAATCAATAAACAAATTTTTAAGTATGATAAAGCAAAAGAGATCAATGTCTTAAATAAATAACACCAGGTATGAAAAGGGTCACATAAGTATACTTACAGATGGATTTTTTTAAATTCTAAGGTATGAGAAGCCTTCTCTGTTTTGTACCAGTCAAACCCTACCGGAAACATTTTGTGTATTTCTTTACAAAAAAGACAAATGATTCTCCCATAACACTCCATGCATATCTCTATTACAGTACTTATCACAGTATATTTTTTTCATTTGTCTCACCCACTAGCCCCAGAACTCTTTTATGGAAAGAGCTGTTTCTTATTTTCTTCTGTACTCTAGAAATGGGCATGCCTGACATATAAATTAGTGCACACTAAATATTTGATAAGTGAATGAATTTAGAGACTAACAGGTTGATGAAAGGGCTGAAATTTTGTGAGGAGGAATGTCTGAAGGAAACAGGAATATCTGATCTTCAAAAGAGGTAGTTACAGAACACACCACAGCTTCCTTCAAAATTGTGAAGAGATATCATAGGGAAGAAGGATTAGATTTTTCTGTATAGACCCACAGAATAGAACTTTGACCCATGACACAATGGAGACAAATAAGATTTTTTTTTTAAAGTGGCAGAAGAGCCCATTCAATTATTTGACTTATAAAATGCCTTCCTTCCCAGAATGTTTCTATTTAACTTAAAGGTAAGAAGTACATCTTAATTCTTTTAAGGTCATCTTAAATCTCCCTGCCTTTCTTTCCATACACTATCCCCCACCTCATCCCCAAATCACCTGTAGACACTACAGGCCCACAACACAGTGGATGGTCAAGAGCTCTTTTGGCTAGCTTCGAGCGATGACCATGTGCATGCTACTTCCCTTTCTCCATCAGGTTTCCAATTTGGAAATAAGCCTCGTCAGGTTGGGATGAAGCCTGATTCTAGCAAGGTTGAATATTCCACTGAGCTGACTGCCAGACACTGCTAGTATCAACATTCTGTTCTTCACTCTGAATTGCAGTTTAAAATCAATCGGGCTTTTTTCCCAAATATCATGGCCACCTGTTTAAATCCTCTTTTCCTCTATGAACATATTTCTCCAAAAATTTGAATTAATGATTTGTCTTCATCAACTTCATTAACTGTAGAGATTAAACTGACTTTTTCACCTGATCACAGCTCAACAGTTTATCTGCAAGGGTTTTTGTTCTTCATACAAACACACTCTTGATATTCATTGAAAATAAACTTATATTTTCAATGAATACCACTTTCAGACAAGAAATGCAATTACTAAAATTGCATCTGATATTTGTAATTACTTAGGTCTCTACCTGCGGTGAATTGGTTTCACATGAGAGGAAATGCGAATTACTTTAAATCCAGGTGGAGGAGTATTCTCAGAGGGGTTTATTGAAAATCCTACAGCACAACAAACCTAGCAAGCTTAGAGAATTAGTAAGAGGTAGACAGATGATTTTTTTTTATTTGCTCAAATTCAAAATTCTGCTGTGTGTGTTTGCCTCTATACATATACACTGTAAATATATGTGAATGTGTAATACACACTCATTATCTAGAACAATCATGGCTAGACCCTGTAAACATTCTTCAGATTGTTTTCCTGGAATACCAATTTTGCTGGCATCTCTATCTCCCCAGCCTGGCTCCTCACAATGCCAAACCTTTGGGGAATACATAAAATATGCAACAAATGCATCTGTCAACCCTCTTGGTGTCTTAATGAAAGCCCAAAATCACTAGAATAGAAGTTAGTTAATAGGAACTTATGTTTAATAAGCCAACTCAACAAATGGCATATAAAAGCTGAAATTCCCCTCTGTCACCAAACTACCAACTGTGTTTTGGTTGAAGAAATGACAGGTTTTCTTGCATTGACTTCTCCTTATGTATGTTGCTTGATGCAGAGCCCTCTTATTCATCCTAGGGGCTGGCAGTGAATGTACATTCCCTACAGAAATTATAGGCAAGTCCATGGCTGGTCCCAAGCTTCGTGCTTCATTATTAGAATTATTTGGGAAGGTGCTGCTCACTTTTCAGTCTTAATGAAGGGAAAAGTAGTAGGAGGCATGTTTCCTGCTGGGGGATATTATATTTTTCTTCTGAGGACTTAGTGATCTTCCTTATCTCTTTCTTGTTTCTAAGTTTTTGAATTGTAGAGTCCTCTGGTTTCCCTTGGAATTTGTCTTTCTAATCACTCCACTGGTGGCTCGCTATCGCTATCGCTCTCTCTCTCTCTCTCTCTCTCTCTCTCTCTCTCTCTCTCTCTCTCTCTCTCTTTCAGAGTATCTGCTATACATTTCATTGTTTTACTAATGACAACACTTTTACCTAGTGTGAGATAGGTAGATTTACTGATAGGGAAATGATAGGCAGATGGAGAGAGAAAAAAGATGATGATGGATGGATGGAGAGATGGATAGATAGATAGGTGAATGGGTGGATAGCTAGATAATCATGTACCCTCTCCTGTAGTTACACCCTCCAAAACTTAAGATTCCCTCAAAACTTACCTGACAAAGAAAAATAAAATATTCATAAGTGATCTATATTTGCATCAGGAAGTGACCATAGTGTACACTTGATATTTTTTTCCACTAACATCTGAATCTCCTTCCTAGAAATGAGACAGCTTTTGCTATCTTAGTCTATACAGGAGGCAGAGCCCCTCTCCTCCTACACTAAAAAGTCCACCAAAATGGCTTCTGTTCATGGACACACAACCTAGTCTCAGCCAATCAGATGCCCCCACCCAAGACAGTGGCGCTCCTGGCTGTGACAGAAAGACATAGGGACAGTGGAGAATGTTTGCCGCCAGTAATGTCTGTGACACTGCAACAGTGAAGTCAGCGCCCATTGGGTTGGGGCTTGCACTGTCTAGCAGAGTTATTAGCATTGTTCTCACCAAGACACTTCATTTGTTCCTGCATAAGCACAGTTACCCAGCCTTCCTGGAAATTCTTTTCATTTTCTAGTATTTTCCTTCACTGTAAAGATTTATCAATGCAATGTCTGTGCAGAGTTTTAAAATTAAATAGAAGTAAAACATTTATGAAGAAAAACAACTGTCCCCTGATGGTTCTCTCAGCCCCTCTCACCCTCCACCCATGCTCCCCAGAGGCGTCACTTTTAACTTCTTTGTCCATTTCTTCTGAAGTTTATCTCCATGTTCCCCAATAACATGCGTGCTCTAGAGTCCTTGATTTATCAGTGTGAGGCATCACCTATTGACTTCCTCTTATGCTAGATAAAGAGCAAGCCACTCTACTCTGCTTTTCCCTCCCCCAACTCTCCAAACAGTCACAGAACAATTTTATTTAATCCAACAGAGAGCGTTTACATTATAAGGTCTAGAATAGTGGTTCTCAACCTGTGGGTCACAACCCCTTTGGGGGTCGAACGACCCTTTCACAGGGGTCGCCTAAGACCATCGGAAAACAAAAAGATATTTACATTACAATTCATAACAGTAGCAAAATTACAGTTATAGAGTAGTAACGAAAATAATTTTATGGTTGGGGGTCACCACAACATGAGGAACTGTATTAAGGGGTGGCGGCATTAGGAAGGTTGAGAACTGCTGGTCTAGAGAAAGGCCAGGTAGTACATTCTGATGGTCTTTCTTCTACACCATCAATTTTTGTCACACGTTTTTTAGAGTTGCATAGTTTTCTACATACCAATTGTTGATATTTTTTTCCAAATGCTTGATTGTACAAGAGTTTCAGTAGTTTGTTCCAAGTGTGTTATCATATCAGATCATCTCTTCATGACCTCTTTTTTTACTGGAGATCTGATGCTTACCTGGCTGCTCTCTTTCCAGTTGGAAGCTTTCCTATGATGTTTGCAAGTCCGTGGCGGTCTGTTCATAAAGTGACCCCTAAAACCAATGGGAAATCCAGTGTGTGTGGGAGGGCCCATATCCTTGTATGTTTCTTTCTAGAGTGAGTGGCGGTGGTGGGGATTGGGGAGTTGGGGGAATCCACTGTATATCAGCGAACTCCTAAATCCATGGAAGTTTTTTTCTGGGGATGGTCAATGTCTCCAGAGTAGAAGCCACCAATCTCCTTAATCTGGGGTGTCATCCTGGCCACTGGCCTTCAGGGAGAGAAGAAGACATCCTACCAGGACCTGCTACATGAATTGCAGGGCCCAGTGCCCGATGAAAATGTGGGTCCCTTGTTCCAAAAGCAGGAAAAATGCAATTAAAGTTACCAAAATATAGGTTGGGTTTTTTTTCTCCTTCTGTATTCTGTTTCTTGATGTGTCTGTCATGGTGTTTTTAGTTGCTACTTAAAGTTGTTCTAAGCAAAAAAATTAAAATTTTACATTATTAACATAAATTTTACTGTTCATTTTTATATTGTGCAATGCCAGTTTTAAATGCAAATATAAAAACATTTAACTCAAGCAGAATCACTGAAATTACACAATTTTTTTTCAGAGCTTGTACTTGCATATATGTTGCATTCTTACCAAAACAATGGAAATGCTGCACACAAGAAAAATAAATTGTTTTCATTTCACTTCTTGATATACACACATTCTACCAACTTTCTCTACCTTTAGCTTACTGGTGAGTAAGTTAGGACTGAAAAGAAAAAGAACAATGAATTGCCTTATCTTTTCCTTTCCTCCTTTTTCACTGTAGATGGTTTGGCTAATACAGGAAAGTAATAGAAATAAGAAAGGACATCATAGGGTTCCTCGGTGCTCATGTTTCTTAGAATGTAATTGCCCTTTTTCTGCATTTGAAAAGTTCTGGCTTGAACAGAAACTGCAGTCCCTAGGACTGTCAGTGCCTCAGCGAACAAACTGGCTTATAGACTGAGCATGCTTTCCTTGTACTCACTTTGAGTCTTGCTAAACTACCACACATCTGAGGCCACTGGAGTTCTGTGCTCATGGGG
The DNA here is from genome assembly GCF_001890085.2 of Hipposideros armiger. Lineage (NCBI taxonomy): Eukaryota > Metazoa > Chordata > Mammalia > Chiroptera > Hipposideridae > Hipposideros > Hipposideros armiger. The sequence continues at coordinate 4,406,232 of NW_017731400.1, read as the reverse complement.
GCATCACTATTCTTTTTTTTTTAAACCCAATGGATGGATTTTTTTTTTTTTTTTAGATTTTTGTTGGGGATTTGGGGGGATGGGAACAGTGCTGGGGAATTGGGGGAAGGAGAACAAACAAGTTGCTCTCGTTTTATTCTTCAGTCTAGTTGTGGAGGACGTTGCTTCACTGGCCCAAGTTGGCACCATCATTGCGCGCTTCCCGGGCGAGGCAGATCAGTCGCTGGCTTCTGGACGGCCGCTCACTGCGGCTGCTGGCTGCTCACGCTGGCTGCTGACTACACACGGTAGCCCATGGCAATCCACTGCCACAGGGGCTGCAGCCTCCGATGTTGCCGGCGACTCAGGGCAGCCCAGCTCCAGGTTGAGCTGTTGTTCAGCATCTTAGCTGTAGAGGGCAGTGTCACTGGCCCTCATATGTGGGATCCGAACCGGGGCCCTCTGGCGTCCTAAGCCAGTTCTTAACCATTGCGCCACTCGGCTGGCCTGGGGCATCACTATTCTTGAATGGGGCAGCAAGGAACAGTGAACACGCACATTGTGTGTGTTTCCTCTGCTCACATTCATGCTCTATCATCCCATTGAACTTCACTTACAAAACACAAGTTCAAAGATAAAATTGTTAAGAATTTCAAGATGGCAGCAGCAGAGCATTAAGTCAAGCACAGGACTCTTCGGAGCCCTGGGCTCTGTGTCTTGGACACCAGCCCTGTGTCCTATGCATTGTTATGCAAACTTTCCCTCATAATCCTTTTCCCAGCCCGTTGCCTCACCCCACCTATGATGGTTCCTGATTTCTCTGAGTCTGCAATCTCTCCAGTTCAGTTTCTTCACAGGATAAATCGATTCTATGTTTAAGAATTATACCTTTAACATAAAACAGATCCGTAAGGCATATGGAGAGCAGGGTCGGAACTGATGAGGGTCCCAGTGGGACAAACATGAACAGAAAGTTGGGTAGGTTTCTACAGCCTGGGTGAGGCAAAGAGGGTAGGTAGGAAAGCGGAGAGAAAAGGATATGAAATACCAGACCAGTTAATGTCCCTAAGGGCTTAGAAAAATAATTTGTTATTGACATATCAATTTCTTTATTTAACTGAAGAGTATTGCTTCTGTGAATGAATATTTTGCACCTTAAAAATATCTTTGTTAAGTCTGACATTGTGAAAACCTGTGATTTCCCCAAAGTGTTTTTTGTTGGAGTAATGGGGAATAATGAATTCTGGAGTTTACAGACCTGGCATTGAACCCTAGTCCCAAGACTCTCTAACTGCAGCTATAGATAAATTATTTAGCCTCACTGGACTTTGCTTTTATCTTCTGAAAATAGTGGAGGTAACAATATCTAATCACAAACTCTGGTCTCAAAGATAAAATGAAAGTTGAAATTATATAATATGTGCCTAACACATTTTTGATGCACAATGAAAATTAGTCTCTGGGCTTGCGTTTGATATAAAAATCTCTTAGTATGATATTTAAGAGAACCAAATATTAAGTTGAGAAATAGAGAGGGCAACACAGATTTCTTATCCTCCATGGACAATGGATTATAAATGATATATAAACAATTTTCCTTATTACATGAATGACTTTACATTTATATGTGAGGTTAAATAATAATGTATAACTGGTTTCCATTTACACATGTATGCATGTAAATTTGATTGGATTTGAGCAAGGAGAAGTGATTTATTTGGGGGGGTTTTATGAGCTCTTTTTAAAGATACTGTTATTGTTTCTAATTGTTTATATCTAGCATTCAATAATAGTTATGTATTTTACTATTTCCAGGTGTCCTTAAAGTGTTTCTTTTGATGCTGCTGTTTGCAGTTATCCCATATCAGGTCCCAAACAATAGTTACCATGGAGCCATGTTGTAGTCCACCCATGACCCGTGTACACATTGGGTACCAGTAAGTGTGTCTTCTGTGTTGGTATGCTGGGTGCACCTCAGATTCTCCCTTTTAGCAACCATGTTTTGTTTTGTTAACATTAATGATAATGATTGCTGGGGATGCAAAGGAAGCTAACCATAAGAGCCTACATGTGTATATATGATTGGTTCAAGGTTTACAGTCAAGTAGAAGATGAAAGCACCAGAGCTGCTAGACTTTCCGTTTGACCAGAAAAATAAATCCCTGTAGAAATGTCGTGAAGTTACAATGCATATACAATACAACGTAAAATGGTAAGGAACATAAACCAGTACATGATTAAGTGTCAGGTATTTGATAGAGTAAGGGATGTTAGAAAGTGATCACTCTGGGTTGTGGAGCTTAGAGAAGGTGGGGGCTTAGCTAGGTAAAGAAGATGAGGCAAAGCCAACTACACAGTCAGGAGACTATCCACATTATCTCACGGGAAAAGCCTTAATGATTCTCAAAGTTAGAAGTAATTTTGTAATACATATTCTTTATGCACAATGAATTTTAGCTTTGTGTCTTGTTTTGGGTATTACAAAAAAAAAACCTCTTATGAGAAATGTACAAGCTTAATGTACAAGGAATAAGCAGAATGGAAATACTTGACTCTTACTGGAAAACATGAGAAAGTTCATTCTGCTCTTGTCTATCCCCATCTGCTCTGCAGGAAACTAAATGCCCTTGGTACTGCTACTAAGTTTCTTCAAAGGAATTTGTGAAAGGAGGAGGAAAACTTTCCAGATGCTCTAGAGCTTCAAAAGGCAGCAAGGAAATGTGTACATCATGCCTTGCCAGGAAAACAGGACATAAAGTAAAAGTCTAAAGGATCTCCAGGAAAGAGTCCAACCAGGATGACCCATGAACCCATGAAGCAAATTAGCATCTCTGTTTTTAATTTTGACAACAGGGATATTCCAGAGTTTGCCAGGGCTTGCCTGTGAAATCATTACCATCTTTCAATATATTATTGGATCCAAGATTCCCTTAATAGTAGATGGAGTTAGTGATCAACTCTGAGTTTTAAGACAACTGGAAATGTTTCCTCTACCACTTGTAACTGCAGTTCTATCACTGGAAATTCCTATCTTTGGATTTAACTCTTTAGCAAGAGCTGACAATAAAACTTTCACGTATTTAGAGAGCTTCCAAAGGTTGGTATCCTGGCATTCAGAGGATATTGCCTTCCACGGGTTCTATAACTGAGAGGAGAAATTAAAACAAATCTCAGAGTTGACTGAAAATCAGAAAAACAAAAGGCTCCAAAGGTAAATAAGGGAGGATAATCAAGAAAACCATGCAGCTCCTGTTTTCACAACAATCTCTAGAGATGGCTGTCCATGGTAAAAACACAAAACAAAAATTTGCTTGGCTTCTAGCAGTTAAGCTTACCTGCAGGCATTTCCTGCAGACACCTTGCTCAACAATAACTCCATTTCACTGACAAACGATCCAACATCCTGTTGTTACCGTTTACCTCACAGCTGAAATAACTGTGGGCCACAAAGTAACACCTGAGGAACATTGTATGGATCATCAGAAGCAGGAACAACTGCAAAAGTCCCAATCCACTGAGCAAGAATCTCTCCAGAGTACAGGAAGAGCATCAGCATAACTTTCGTGTTCTATTACTAGCCATTGCTTTTCAACCGGCTTCCTTGGCACACTAGTTCACTGAGAAAGTATGTGCATGCAACAATAGGAGAGTAGGGGTTTTTTTCCATCACAATAAACAAAAATACCCATACCTACCCACATCGATACAAAGTAACACTGCACTTCTTTTTTTAAAAAATTTTCACTTTGGATGTGTCTACTGTTATTAGTTGAACGGTTTTTCTTTTAATGGACTGGCACAGATAGTCTTGTATTTGACTCACTGGAACTGACAGTATTTTCTTTGGTTGAGGACCAAATGGAAAACTATGTTTGGTTTCTGAGACACAAGAGCTCTATTTTGAGAAAGAATCAGACACCCAGGGACATAGCTGGTTCTCAGGCAATCTTGAGTCAGATAAGCCTTTACTTAAATCCCCAATTTCAGCCCAAACTAAACTTCTCTAAAGTTTAAGCCAGTGTGAACTGTGAGGCACCTCTTCCTTCCAGGAGCCCTTCCACTTGATAAGGCAAAAGAAAAAAGACTAAGTGTATAGCTGCCTCTTAGAGGATATTCATGAAAATCAGGAGAATAGCAGACGACATGCATAGAGAATGTTGAGGTAATGAGGATTCTTACATCAGAAAAAAAAATCAGCATAAACGGGAATTTAATTCTTAGGTTCCTCACATATAAAAACAACAACAATGATAACAATCTTCTTTTGATTAGGGAAAAAATAGCAATGGGATTACAGAGCAAAGAATATTCCAGAGTCCTGGGAAGCAGCTCAGAGCACCATGGGAAGGCAATATAAAGGTTCTGGATAATAGGATTGTGATCTAGAGTTAGCTCTTGGTGGGCATTCCCCTCCAAAACAAACAAATAAACAAAAAACAGCCAATGGGATGAATTAATCTTTGAGTATGTAAGGGATAAATAGCTGCAGGATGCCATCTGATTTTCTGTAATAAGTGCAGAACACAAATTACTACATCTGAATTGCTGTCATATAAGAAAATTATGTAATTATGGAAGTGTAACTGGAAGTTAAATCAGGGCTCTTCATGTCTCTCTTTCAACTGAGGTGCCAATATATTATTTGGGTATCAGATACCCCCAAAGAACATGAAACAGTTCCCCACATGCAGTCTACAAAAGAAATTTCTGGGAATTGGTTCTGTAACTCCTGAGCCCTCTCACTTTGTGGAAGAGAGAGGAAAAAACAACAACAACAGGGAAGAGATTGTGTAGAGATGGTAGTTGCTATGTCTTGAGTCTGTGCACCCACCCAGAGAGGGGAAGAGAGAGTCCCCTGCTCCCTCTATCATCTCAGCCTCAACAGGAGGCTTCTGTGGGACCAGTTGATGATCTGGAAATAGGTTTTACTCAGTCAGAAGATATAGAGGATTGGTTCCTGCCACATCACTGAGATTGAAATCATCCAAGGAGGGAAGATTAAGGTGATACTGCAATTGGCCACATTCCCTAGTACAGGATATGTAAATTTTCCCTGAGGAGCAGATGTGAGGGTTTGTGTTGGGTGGTGTACACTGGGGTGGACGTGCAGAGAGACAAAAGGAACAAGATGTTGGAGATTAAATCCATTAGAGCTACACCCTGACTTCGCTTTGGCTATAAAGATTAAAGGGAACCCATTTCAGCTCTGAAAATTAAGCAAAATGTCAAGACTTAAACAACTTGCCTGTTCTTCGATTTGTGCAGAGCAAAGAGAGATGAGGAGAAATCAGTTATAAACTTTAATGTGAGGTTCTATACTACTGACAGAAAGAGAAATTAAGAAGTTTGAGGCAAAACCAGCTGTCAGACAGGTAGAAAATATGATAGAGCTCTTGAGAAAAGAGAATGCTCCTGGAACAGATGGGCGCACCTCTGAGCTTTATAAAGCATTAACTAGCTGTTTAAATAAGTCCTTAGCAGATGTTTTCAATGTAATTTTGGAGGTGAAATGGAAAAAAACAAAGTCCAAGGAACAAGGGGAATTGATATCACAAATAAGAGACATTCCTGAATACAGAGTGCAAGTTATTTTTAAAAGTTTCTTTTTCTTTTTCTTTTTTTTAAAGACTAGCCACAGTATTAGTGAAATTGGTGCACGTTACCAAAATCTGCAATTAATTTAATGTATACAGACAGGTATCCCCGCTTTTCAAAAATTCCCATTACGCCACTTTGCTTTTACGAAAGACCAACATTAGTACTTTATTTTGCTAACCAAAAGAAATACAAAGAGGATTTTCACTTCTATGAAAACAGTCCAAAAGCTAAAAAACCGTTCACCATTTGTTTTGCAGTGAGCTGTTACAGAGGCAGCGAGTACCCTGAGCAGTGAGAGTGGCCCCGCCAAACGCCTTCCCAGGAACCTACGCTCAGCAGCTCAGCATCAGGCCGCCAGAGTTTGAACAGGGTCTGTGGGCATCTGTGATGCATTTGTGTTTTATCTCAATTTATTCTGTGCATCCGTTAGCAAGATGTGTCCTAAGGTAATGGCTTCTTTGCTGTAGGCCATTTCAGTTTACAGAAAGGTCTCAAAGGAACTTTCCGTTTTGGAGAGCAGGGGAAACCTGTATTGCAGTATTACCCTTTAAAAAGAAAAGAGCCATATTTAAGGAAAAGGATAGTTTACAGTGGATGCTACATGATATGTACAGCTATTCATCTGTAACCAAAAGGGAGAACAAACGCCCATATCTGCACTGGTATACATATAAGAGGTTTGTTTTTGCAATAGTACCCTGTTTATAATGAATAAATTCATTAGGAAGGAGATAAATCACAAAGGAGGAAAGGAAAAGGTGCTCACAGGTCTGCCCTAAAGGTATTGATACTCAATACTACGTTAAAAATATATTTTTAAAAAAGAGTTCAGTATATTGCACAGAAAATAAAGGGAGCAGTGAGTTTTCTAGTAAGATGGCTCACATCCATGCTTAAGATCGGCAAACATTTATCAAGTGCTTCTAGGTGCCAAGAAGCAGACTAGGTGACTCAGATGGAAGGTAAATAACAGCCAGTCCCACCCTCAAAGAGCTGATTTTCCTGGATGGCTGCTGTTCTCACCTATTGTTACCGGACTTGACACACATTCCACACCTTTAGCCACCGACCTGTAGGGATGGTGAAGGGGGGATGGTGGAGGGCGGTGGGTGGGAAGCTTGAGAGATGCAGTGGAGGATCCGTGGAGACTCAGACTTCACACAAGAGAGAGGCTGGAGTGGAAAACGTGGAAGACCATAGTGCCACTGGGATGGAGACCCATATATCTAACCATTCAGCCCATTCACTTCAACGCCATGGCTACCTGTCATCGTTTAAGGTGGGAGGAGAGAATGGGGAATGCAGAGGGCCAATAGTATCCTTGCCTGTAAAATTGAGGCATATGAATTGAGAAGTGATGTGGAACAACCCAGGGATGAAAGACATAGAAATGTAAGGGGGAAAGAAAAGATTAACCTATTGAAATTGTTGCTTTTGCCAGAATTTGCATCGTTCAGGAGTTGGTTTAGACATGGGGTTTTCTGCCCCTTAAATAGTAACCCCGGATTAACTCCTAGGCTTTCCCACTCGCTAAACATGTCATTTCTAAGGTTGATTTTTTCTCATCTGCAAAATGGGAATAAAAACAGCACCCACAGAGGGTTGCTATAAGAATTATATCACAGAATGCATACAAAGTACATTTATCACAGTGTGTGGTACTTAAAAGAACTCAACAAATGTTTTCCATTATTGTTGTTGTTACCGTTACTGAGCCTGCTTATATTGATGGAACTTTTTCAATTTACTGTCTAGATCTATCTACACTTCTGACCTCTCAGGGCGTCTTGTTTGCATGGCAATGCAGAATTTATCATCAATGCATTCAACAAGTAGTAACTGAGCATCAGTTTTGTGGCAACCATGTACTGGGGAAAAACAGGAGGTGAGCAGGTCTGCTTCTTGTCTTCATAGAGCTCTAAGTTTAGGAGAAGAATTACTCTAGAAATGTGAGGTTGTTAGGAACATTCTTGGCATCAGAAAATTTCAGAAGAATGCTTCCAAGACTCACGGTGGGTCAAATAACTCTTACAAAATGGGTAAACCTTCCTCCTAAGAAAACTACAAAGAAAAAAACAAAAAAACAGAAACCTGAAACACGTGAGCCTGAGACAGGTTGGAACATTGATCTGACACTAGATCTTCTGGATTTAATTTAATTCTAATGACCATAAGCCTTGCTGTTCCACACCTGGATTTCTCTGATGGTTCCACTCCTCCTTACCTTCATTGTCACTGTTCTATTGGGTTGTCAGAAAAGTCATGATGCATGTTTGCGACAGATGGCACTAATTCATTTTTGGAAGTACAAGAGTCTTTCGCATCTATGTTATTCCTATGTCATTTGACAGCTGACAGTTCTAGCTTCATTCTAAAAAAAATTGAGCAATTTGGTTGAGTTTTGATGATTTTACAAGTTGAAGATGGAAGACCAAACTACATTTTTGCCATGTTTTACTGTTTTACTTCCATAAAGAGAAGAACACGCGTCAAGCTTGCGAAACGTTGCATAAAGTTTATGGTGGCAATGCTCTACAAGAACGTCACTACCAACGATGGTTCACAAAACTCCATGCAGGTGATTTTTATCTCAATGACACTCCTCAGTCAGGGAGGTTCACCAAGATTGATGATGACAAAATAGGCATTGATGGAATCAAACCCGTGTTACACGAAATGAGAGATTGCAGAAACATTGAACATCCATTATTCAAGCGTTCACGACCACCTGAAGAAGCTGAGATACGTAAGCAAGCTTGATATTTGGGTTTCGCATGAACTCAAAAAAGTTCCTTTGACGGCGCGTATAAACATCTGCAATATGCTCATTAAACATGAGGAAAACGATCCTTTTTTGAAGCAACTGATAACTGGTGATGAGAAGTGGATTGTTTACAACAATATGGTGTGCAAATGGTCTTGGTCCCAAAGTGATGATTCGCCTCAAATGACATTGAAAGCAGACATTCATCAGAGGAAGGTTATGCTCTGAGTGTGGTGGGATTTTAAAGGTATCATGTTTTTCGAGCTCCTACCAAGGAACCAAATAATCAATTTGAATGTGTACTATCAGCAATTGGACAGTTTGAATGAATCCATCATCCAGAAACATCCAGAGCTCATTAATTGTAAAGGAGTTGTGTTCCATCACGACATCGCAAGACCACACACAAGTTTGATCACCCATCAAAAATGATTGGACCTTGGATGGGATGTGTTGCCACACCCACCATACTCGCCTGACCTTTCGCCATCAGACTTCTATTTGTTTCGCTGTCTTCAAAACTCCTTGCATGGTATAATGTTCAATTCAGATGAGGCTGTAAATCAGCACCTTGTTCAGTTTTTTGCAAATAAAGACAGGTCCTTCTATGAACGAGGAATTGTGAAGCTCACTGTGTAAGATGGCAAAACGGGCAATATATCATTGATTGATCTTTGTTCTTTGTATAAATAAACGACCTCTGACAAACATAGACACAATATGTCATGACTTTTCCGACAATCCAGTAGTTCCTTTCTCATCATCTCTAGCAAGTACTACTCCTATAACTCATGAGCTTTTGACATCTGGGCTCAGTCTCCTCTAATCATTCCTTTGCCCTCCCCTGACAGAGCCCTTCAAGGCATTTCTAATCATCTCATTCCCCTGTTTAAAAACTCTGCAGCACTTTCCCATTGCCTTCCATGGCTTTCCATGGCAAACAAAAACTGGTCATGAGGCACACTCTATAGAGTTTACATAAAATCAGCTTAATAAACGTTGTCACCAATCTGTGGGTGGGCAGTTGGATCTAAGTGAAGAAGTCAGTAGACTGAATGACCCACTCCTTGTCAGCTCTGTGACTTCAGGGAAGTTGCTTAACCTCTCTTTGCCTCAGTTTCCTGGTTATAATAAACGACTCTTATATGTCAGGTTTGGCCATTTTCTTTGCCAAAATTTTATCTGTTTTAATTACTGAAAGGTTTCAAAAAGGCTGTATTACCTCTCACCTCTCTGTTTTTTCTCATGCTGGCTCCTCTGCCCAGAATACCTTACCCTCCATAGGGCTCCTCTAGTATTTATCATCTAGTGTTATGCAGCTCCGCAGACCTTGATTTTAGAGATCTTACTGGTCCTGTCACATTTTATTGTTTGTTTTTGTGTCCATCTCTCGACTGGACTGTAAGCTCCTTGTGAAAAAGTTTAATGTTTTATATTTTAGTATCCCCACATCTATTATATATTGCATAACTCAAAGTAGATGCTCAGTGAAACAGTATTTTTTTTCGCATGCATTATCTTATTTGATATTATAGAAACTGTGCCTTTTAGAAACTACATGAGATTGGGAGAGCTGGTTTGGGACTGTTGATCCATTGTCAATTGATAAAGCCAAAAAGAAGAAATATTCAAAAGTGGCAGTCCAGGGTTATAGAAATAGAAATACTACAGATTATTTAAATTCTCGCATTGTCTTTATATTCTCCCTTCTTTCTCCATGTGACTTCTGAGTATAGGGGTGTGAAGCAAGCGAAACTGATTGAATAATAAAAGTAATTAATACAACAAAAAAGCCAAAGTGATTTTCAGGTGTAAGCCAACAAATGAATCCAGATCATGACTCTATTCGTTAGTCACTCCTCAAAAAGGTTTTTCCCAAAGAACTTTCTACACTGTCTTCCATCCGTAAGCCAAACAAAAAATCTTTCATAATTTATGACCTACTTAGTATTTAAAACCTTTATTCTTTTGCTATGTGTAATCCTCAATTTTAAATTTCCAAAATGTCCTCAAGTATTAAAGTTAGTTATATAACAAACCTCCATTCCAGGTAGGACATTGCCTGCAGGACTCACGCTTGGTGATGGCTGGGTAATCCAAACAGGGAAACAATATTGCTTTAAGTCACATCAAATCTCGTCGGTGTCACTGGCCATTGATAGAGAGGCAAATTCACGAGCAGCATTGTGGGAGTTAATGAGTGGCTGGCCAGATGGTGCCTGTCAGAAGGTGTCGACTCTTTAGACAACTGGGACTGAATCCTGGGAGCAAATGAGAGGTGTAGCGGGGATGTCTTGCCTCTCAATCACACAGAAGCAGACTGATTCACCGCTAATGAAAGTAATCACAGATCCAGGCACATTTTCCTCTTTTGATTTTTGTTTGCTTGTTTCACCTGGTAGACAGGGAGGAATATGTCTGAAAATAATAGTGTTTGCATTATGTTATGCTCTGGACTAAATCTGAAAAAGCTATATATAATCTGCATCCTCCTATTGTTAATTAAGAAATATCAAATAGGACAAGGAAAAACTCTGCGAAGTAATGGTGATCTAGCCTGGAATTAATAAGGGTATTCCAATTACTGTGCTACGAGCTGCTGAAAAAGAAATGAAATTTGGAATACAGTGATCTGCAGATGTTACTGGAAGACACTCAAACTGGTGGAGCCCACTTGGGAGGGGCTGGTGCTTTTGACTTTCTGACAGAACACACCGAAATACTCGCACACCTCTTCTATCAGCTTCATCATTTTCATTTGTTGCTTTGCTCAGCTAGTGATGTTCTCCTCTACCACGTGCTCACTGACATCTTTGATGAGTAAACGCTGACAGTCAATGCTAATCTTTTAGCAGATATAATCAGTAGAAAACTTCACTGACTTTTTGTTATCAGAGAACATTACCTAAACATATACCTGCCTGTCATGTAACTGCGAGGTATTGCATAAAATAAATGCCATTGCTAAACCGTGTGTAGGCAGTTTGATCCAAGTAAAGAAGTCAACAGATCGGACAATCACTTCTTATCAGCTATGTGACCTTAGGCAAGTTGCTTAACCTCTCCTTGCCTCAGTTTCCTGTAGTGAAGATTATATGAAATGAATGAAAAGAACTTGACATAGTAGCTGACATGAAGTCAACTCTCATATTAATTGCTTCTCTTTTTGACTACAAAAGACACTCAATCAAGTTCATGCATTCATTTGATTCTTGGGTTTCCAGTCGCCTTGAGTGCAAACGGAGGCTGTGTTTAACCTTGTGTCACCCTGAACAGCCTTCTAGAGCTCGGCTTTCAGCGATGTATCCAGAAATTCATCTTGTTTGTTACCTAACAAAGGAAGCCAAAAGTACAAAATGGAGATACTGAATATCTTAGTATCATTTTTTTGCTACTAGAGTCAGCTTCCTCAGCAGGAGTCAATATCATGGGTTTTCCATTACAATTTCCTCTATGCTGGGAACTGCGGATTTCCTGGGGGCAGAGGTTTCTTGCAGAGATTTTAAGCAGTTCAGTCAACAAAAATAGGTGAAGTTTCCTATTCCTAGCACTGGCCGAAATGTGTGTCATATCTTTATATTTTAAACGTGATTTTTAAAAAAATTAGTTGGTTGTGAGATATGCATCAGATTACACACATAAACACACTTCTCATTACACAGAGTTAGGCATTCATTCTGACTCCATCTCCTGCATGAAAGATGGACGTAACTATCAAGATGTAGAACCAGTATTTTGGTCAGGAAAACAATGGCATGGTTTTGTTTCCAAAAGAGTTAATAATAAAATATAATGAATAACAGAATGAGAAAGCTTTTGAGAATTTATACATGTGTATTATAAAAGGAAAGGAAGGCAAAAAAAATATTGAACTCAGAAGAGAACATTAACAACATTCAAAATATCAGGGCACAACATGATTAGCGTGGCTCAGCATACAAAGCTGATGCTGACGTTGTTTACATTTTGGTCAGCCAACTTGCAATGTGATGTGTGACCACCATGTAACAATGGACTTGAAAAAAATCATTGTGTCTGTCACAGAAAATTCTCCAGCTTTTAAAACTTACATAGGGGGCCTGCCAAGTGGCTCAGTTGGTTAAGAGCACGAGCTCTGAGCAACAGGGTCACCGGTTGGATTCCCACATGGGCCAGTGAGCTGTGCCTGAGCTGAGCTGCCACTCAGCTGGTAAGAGCGCATGCTCTTAGCAGCAAGGTTGCCGGTTTGACTCCCGCATGGGACAGTGGACTATGCACCCCCGCAACTAGATTGAAAGCAGAAACTGGACTTAGAGCTGAGCTTGCACCCTCCACAACTAAGATTGAAGGCCAACAACTTGACTTGGAGCTGATGGGTCCTGGAAAAACACAATGTTCCCTTTCCCCAATTCCTCAACACTGTTACCCTCTCCAATTCCCCAATAAAAATCTTTTAAAAAAAAATACAAAAAAAACCCCCAAACTTACCTAACTTTTATCTCAAGACATTCAATTGTGAGGCAAATATTCTTTAATGTTAATGAGACTAGAATTCTTCTGAAACTATTGTTGAGTCAAGTAAATGCTTTGTGCAGAAAATGGCCTGTGAACAGTATTATTAATACTAAAAAGCAACAATATTTTTACATATTTGTCTCTTGTCACTCCTCTCTCAACACAATCCTTACATCCGTCTCACACCATCATTGGTGAGAGTCACTGAAGGGATAAGACCCAAGTGTACTCAGCACTCCTGATGATGTTCACTTTGAGACTAATGAGTAATGCATGCATAACTGCAAATCAGTTCGCCTCCTAACTCTAACCCATTAGATTTGTCACATATCCACTAGTACCATTTACAGAACTTGAAATGCTTCACTCACAAACATTTGCAGACCACCTATGTCTAGTTATTTAGAAATGCTTACATAGCATGCAAGATGACCATCACAAATATAGATAGTGCTTTACATTAAAGTAGAAGGCACACACATTAAATAGAAGTTGAATTTTAACATGACTTTCTCCCCCTAAGATTCCATGGTTTTCGTATTTCAAGTTCAAAACTAGGATTAGCTCCATCTTGAACCCTAGTTTCCCATTAGGGAAACAACTCCATTGGGTTAAAGAAGATAGAGAATTGACACAACACTCTGGGTCATTTGGGCTAAAATCTACTTTCACTTCATATATTTGTGCCAATAGCATTTTTGCCTCAGCTCTCTTTTTCACTTTTCATTTACAGACCTAAGTAAAGAAGGATTGAATACTGATTGATAATGACATCAGCCAGGATATTATAGGGCCAGGCTGAAAAAAAATACTCAAATTAGCTAAGTCAGAGAAATTCAGTGTATATCATTCACCATGGCTTGTCAAATGAGGCTGAGCAATTTAAAACTGGAATTTCTGGGCTTCTGCCTTACTATGGTGGAACCACTTATACTTAGGTAAAGTAGATGTGTAACTTCTGAGTCCAGTGACCTAGAGTATATGCCTCTGTCACCCAGGCCTGTTCTCATCCTCCCACCCCAAAATCTTCCCAAACTGCCTAAGAATTCTTAAAATTTCTTTCATATGGGGCAAAATTTTGCATTCTAAAATGCCACTAGGGGAAGCTATATGTTCATTTAATTTTACATTAAGGTAAAGCTATCTTATAAGGGGTATCTCCTCCCTTGGTAAAATTCGGAGTCATTAAAATTTAGCACTGGCAGGTAATCTCCTAGTAATAAAGACTGGCTGCTCAGAGTATCGATTCTCACTCACCACCCCCAACCAGAGTTTTATCTCTTTGAGGTTCTATTCTCTAGGTCACCTTAGCCACTCCCATGCTGACCCCCAGGAACGCTGTGCTCTCCCTTAATATTCGGGGTCATGCATGGGTAAAACCTCTTTTCTTAGTGTCTCTTGGCATAACTGATACTGACTGGAATATTTAAGTCTTTAGTCTATATTAATGTACAATGCTGGCAAGGGAAATGGAGGAAAACATGAAAGGGAAGGAAGAAAGGAAACTAATACTCTATGACTCTATGTCTAGAAGCCTTACATGTCTGGGAGTTATTTCACTTTATCCTCACATCAATCATATAAAAAAGATTTTATTATTCATGCTTTGGAAGTGGTACAACATGACTGAGAGGTTTAGCAACTTGCCCAAGGTCAACGATTGGTAAATGACAGAGCTGGAAACCAAAGCCAGGTGCGCACGACCTTAGGGAGTACACCTGGCTCACATCAAGGCCGTGCTCATTCAGAGCACTAGAGGATCTCCACAACATCCCTGTTCAATCTCCCGGCTTTCCTAACTCCTTGTGCGCAATCTGTCTCTGAGGGGAGAGCGCTGACACCTTCCAAAGAGAAGCACCTTTCCAATACCTGATTAATTTCATGTCTAAGGCCAAGAGAAACATCCTGCACCCCATCTGGTTTTGACTCTGGTTTCTGGCTGTCCAACCTGAGACATTCCTTTCAAGGTGTCCGCTTCTCATTCAAATCCAGAAGGTCCCTGACCTTTACAAACAGAATACAAAACAATTGTACCTCATAATCGTACAACCTAAGTGGCTTCCACATAAGAGTCACACACAAATATAGCCATAGAGAGTGTTTCCCCTATAGCCAGTAGTATCATAGTCTTTTCTGAGGAAGGTGTGAGGTACATAAAGGAGGAGGAATGAAGTAGAAACCACTGTAAGCACACAGGTTAAAGAAAGAGCAGGCTGGAGGTACCAGCGATGCAAATCAGCCCCTTTCCTTTCCTCTACCAAGATCCCGCTCATTTCTGAAGGCTCGACACCAATTCCTCCTCCTCCTCATGAAGCTTTTTTGATGTCTCAATGTCATCTAAATTAACCCATTTTTCTACTCTTAAAGCATTTTGTTTACACCTTTATGATTGCCCTAAAATTATGCTATCTTGTGGTATAATTAGTTGTTTGCGGTCTTCCACCCCAGGCACCCCAGGTAAAGTACAGCTCCTTATGAGCAAGGACTGTGCCCTATCTCACTACTACTCTGATGGTCAGTCTGTCCGTCAACTTCTATAGATATTCTATAGATGCTCAAATCTTATGGAAAAGCGTAAAACAAATCAGGATTTTGTAAGACCTATATTAGTATGTATTAAGCAATGTGAATTCAGTATTGTCATTTTTTAATAGAATGAGAACTAAGTAGTCTTCAGATTATTTTCTGAGGGAAAATAATAATTCTTCATTCCTTGATTAATCAAGCTTCATGCATCATGCACAAAATCTGCTTACTGTGAATATTAAATGACTTCCTGCTAAACTATTTAGACTTTTCCTAGCTTTTGGATATAAAAAGACTGCCCCTGTTCCACAAAGGCAGAGACGAGTCTTATACCAGGTGATAATGTTAATCAGATATGAACAGATGAACAATAAGGGATATGAAACTACCATTATTGATGGTGAAGAAATTAGATGTGATGAAAGACAAATAAAGAAAAGAAAGTCACACAAACACACACACTTGAGAGAGGAGAATAGGAAAAGAGTTATTATGTTCACTAAGTTGTACAGGGCAACTGGTATCTTCCATCATGGACAAAATGATGGGCTAACAACAGTATGAATCTCAATATTATAAGGCTAAAAAACTCTTTTTGCTCATTTGGTTAATCAACTGATCAAATTAGTTTGTTCTAACAAACTATCTTGAGTCACTAATTATTAGCTGTGTTAGGCTCTTATGGGGGAAAAACAAGGAAATACGAAAAAAATGGTTCTTTCCCTTTGGCTTCTCATAGTCTCCACTGCACACTTATTGGATGCTTCTCCTGTCCCGTCAGACCAAGAAATCCTGGAGTGTAGGAACAGACAGTCCTGTAGGAAAACCATTCCTGTGCCGCATGCTCACCACTAATCAGAAGGATGGCCCTTGGGAAGCTTCCCAGAAGAGATATTGAATGAGGTGATCTTGATTAATGAGTAAACACTATGTATTTGAGGCAATATGGGCATTCGTCAGTATGCCACTTCTGGAAAACAATAAGATAATCCACATGGTAGAACAGCAGTGTCTTTTTTTTTTTTAATTAGACAACTTTTTTATTCAAAAAAACAATTTTTATTCATAAATTAATCAAAACAGTAAAAGTAGATATAAAGAGCTACATATCAATAACAAAACAGAAAGGAAAGGAAACATTCCAGAGATATCTAGAAAAGTTTCAAAATAATACACATCAGACTAAAAGTCTACAGTCAAACTATGGTTGCAAACCTTGCATTTTCTTATCTTTTCTTTTTTTTTTTAAGATTTTATTGGGGAATTGGGGGAGGGGAACAGTGTTGGGGAATTGGGGGAGGGGGAACAGCCAAGTTGTTGTTCTTCAGTCTTCGTTGTGGAGGGCGCCAGTCACCATCTGGCTGCCCATCGGCAGCTTGTGGCCTCTAAGCTCAAGGTGCTGTGTTACAATCTTAGTTGCGGGTGGGCATAGCCACCATCCCATGTGGGAGTCGAACCAGCAGCCTTGTTGTTAAGAGCGCACGCTCTATCCACTGAGCAATCCGGGTAGCAGCTCAGCTCAAGGTGCTGAGTTCAGTCTTAGTTGCAGGTGGGCATAGCCCACCATCGAACAGGCAATCTTGTTACACCAGCTGAGCCATCCTGCCACCTGTTGGCAGCTCAGTGACAGCTCAGCTTGGGCGCAGCGACACTGGCCCATATGAGAATCAAACCTGCGGCCCTGTTGCTCAGAGGTCGTGCTTCTAAGCCAACTCTTAACCAACTGAGCCACTCAGCTGGGCCACAACCTGCATTTTCTGACTAAGTTATCCCTTATATTTGCCTTCCACTTTTCCAACTTGTGAAGAATTGGCTTTGCGTTCAATAATTTTTTACCTATCCTTGTCCAGTTTTAGCCTGGTGATAACCACTTCGCTTGTTTGGATGAATGCCCATGCGGGCAGTTGTGCTGTTACTCTTCTCACGCTGCACCGCTTGATGTAAATGACATATTTCTTTCTGTACACCTGGACTACCTTGCCAATTTGCTTACCCTCATAGTATCCTTGAACCATCTGGACCTTATGGTCCTTGCGGATGGACATGGAGCAGACATTGTACTTCCGCCTGCAGCTCCTTGGGGAGCTGGGACGACGTGACCTTCCGGAGCATGCGTGAGGGGGCATGGACGTGGTCTTTGCGGTTTTTGCTGTGGTCGGAAGTCACTAAGGAGATGAACTTCCTAGTGACGATCTACCTGGCGCAGGAAGTGCTCCTGAACAGCAGTGTCTTTAAGAAAATTGAAGTTCAGATAGCTGGAAAAGAGAGCAGGGGCTGAGCATAAAGTCTCAGATATACTGTGTATAAGCTGGAACTTGGACTTTTATCACATTGGTGATGGAGAATTACTAGGGAACAAAATGCATGCACAGAAAAATATAACCAATCGCATAAGGGAGTAGATATGAAGAGCTAATGATTAAGAGCTAAAAGTTCAGAGGACCTGTTTTGAAGGCTGAATAAACAGAGAAATGAGAAGATCACTTGCGGCAGACACAACACTCATTCCTAACTCTCCTTTCTCTTGCTTATCTCCAACCATAAAGACAAAAATCAGGAGACTGGCTTTCTAGCCTCCTTTAGAGCTAGTGCTGTCCACATGACCAGTACCCATGTGATCCTGATCAGGCCAATAAACTTAAGAGCATGTCTGCTGGGGCTTCTTCCATACATAAACACAAAGGAATTGGACTAATTCCTTAACTTAAAGATTTTTCTTTCTTAGTAAAAGAAAAGGCTTGCCCAGCAGGCTTCCTCTCACTCCCCTCCCACTACCTATTTTATGCCATTGAACAGACCCTGTAATCTTGTGAATTTTGACACTGCAATGGCCAATTTAAGATCATGGCGAAGGCTCCGGGCAATGCTTCCTAAATTGAGATCAAGCTCATCAAATAATTCCTGCTTGAACGTGTCTCTTCTAGTGAACAGACAGACCATCACTAACCATCCAATTATCACAATTTATTTTCTAAGGTATGTAAACAAAACTTCATTTTGCTGCATCATCAGGTTCAACAAAGTAAGAAAAACCAAAAAGCTAAAAGACAGATACATGGGACTAGAGTGAAGTCCTGTGTGAATTTCTATTCAGATGGCCATACAATATAATTGAATGGAATAAACATAAGAAAGAAAGCCAGGCTCTGGTACTTGCTTCGTCTTTAATTAGATGAGCAGGTTAGATTAACTACGAATGAGGACACTGACTGGAAGTCAGGGCCTGGGACCAGATTCATTCCCTGGGGTTAAAGACATGTTGAGCATAAAGATGCCCATAGATAAGGGCCCAGGAGAAGTCCAGGAGAACTACTGTATTCTTTCTTACTATATTTTATACCTCCCTTTCCATATATTGGTATTCTGCTTCTGTGTTACAGAGCTACTAGGAGCCATCTCTAATAGTCAGGGAAAATAGGGATTATTAGCAAGGTGACACTTGAGTACCCAGAGCTAACCAGAAATCCATTGTCATGACTTGTTGTGAGACTAACAGCAAGTGTAACTTTTAGGTTTCTTAAATCTAAAATAATAGAACCCTGTCTTTCTAAAGTCAGGACTGGTCCTAAAGTCAGAGAGGCTGTCACCGCCTACTAGGGGGATAGTGGGCAAAGCTGTGGGGAAAGCATGACTGCTCATCAGAAGATGGGGCAGGAACTACTGATCTGCCTGTTTCCGTTTGGTAAAATGATGACCTTGGATCTCTAGGTATACTCACTCCTGATTATTTTTCTACTATTCTAAACTTCAATGCAGCGATTTGCCAAAAATAGAGCTACATAAATTAGGAATTTTTCTGTACTTAAATTTTAATGAGGGACCCTTAGAAATAGCCTTAACCCTCCTCTCCAAAAAATGAATTCCAATATGTATCAGACTCTTGGGAAGATATTGAATAAGACAGGGTTTATTTAGAAACAAAAACTATTGCCTAATTAGCTCTGTAGAACCCGTTCAATTGATACACTATCTAAAAAGCTCTGTAAGCACTATGTTAATCATAGTGAGTAACAAAGTCATACTAAACTACTACTACCCCAGATTTGTAAATCTATTTTGTAACACCCTCCTTGTATTGTTGCACGCTTTATTGTTTACTTTTTGTACGATCATTAATTGTTAAACAGTTCTCTGCTGGGGTTTTGAATCTCTTAAGGTATCTCATAGAGATTCTTAGTTTCACAGCTTCTGAAGTGACAACAGAGCTAAAATAGAAGGAAATACAGTATCAAACCCCAGATCAGGTGATTCTGTATAGCTTACTCAGAATGGAAACATTGTGTTTATGCATTTGCATATCAACTCCAACTTGTGAAGGAATAGCAATTGCTTTCCATAGCTGCTCTCCTCTTCATAATTTTTGAAAGTAAGGCATGCCAAAGGTGCATGCTAATGAGCTAGTATCCTCTCTCCCCCACACGCAGAGGAATTATACTAATCATTGAACTTCAGTCTGTCTGGGAAAGAGGTATTTTTTCATTAGATGATCTGAGAGCAGGTGTAAAGTTTTCTATTAATAAAACAAATGAGAAGTCAATACAAGATTTTATTTAGAACTAATGTACTTTTAATAAGTTTATTTTGACAAGTATATACTATGTTATCATCACTGATTCTGATTAATACATTGATCACCAAATGAGATGCTGGAATGTGGAATGTATTAACTCAGTATCCTATTTCAAGGGCTTGAATTTTGATAATCAGAATATAATAATTTAAGTGCCTTGTAATTGTCAGTGTCTGATCCACAAATATACCGGAAAGTACATTATAAACAGAGCACAGGATAAAAATCTCAATAAACTGGTAGCTTCTACCTGCTGGAGAAGAATACAACAAGAGAAGCACTAAAATATATAATTTTCACATTTTTATGAGAATGTAGTACTTTTATAACATTGGCTTTAAGTATACAGAAAGCAATGCAAATTACGCACACAAATGCCTTTCCAAGGAATGAACTGCTAGCAAATTTGTCATAATAGGCAATTTGTTCCACTCTTCTATGTCTACCTGTTTAGTTCATGTTTTTCTTACCGTTGAAGAACTTTTCAAAAATGTTCCCTCACCTTGCCAGTAATGGTCTGATCTCCAAATAGCTCAGCTTCCACAAAACGCAAGTCATTTGAGCAAGACAACAATTGCTTTGAATTCTACCTGGGCAGGTAATTGGACAACTTAATGTCAGTACCGTTCAGGAATGGAGAGTTTCTCATCGTAAATGGTTTCTTCAAATGCTACATTCAGTTTGACACAAAGATAGTTCCCTGTGACAACAAGCTTATTAGTGTATTTTTAATATGAGTTAAAGGTACAAAACCATAGAAGTCATTTTCTTGAAAGTAATTGCAGAACAAGACATTATCTATTATCAAAGCATATGAAATGTGTTGAAAAACTTACAAAGAAAAATGACGCTGTGGGAAATTTTAAGTACATTGTATATTGACAACCCAAAATATAAGAAAAATGCCTGGCGCATGTTCTGGAAAATGTTAATGCAAGATAACAGACTTTGAATATAAACAAGTACCTAGAAAACATTTTTGAATTGCTTAAAAGGGTATCTATTTGTTTTTAAATGTATGAATTTGTGAAGTAACTACTGGTAAATACCTGAGGGGTTGTAGTTATTGAGCAGGGCTACAAAGCTATGCATTTCTCCAAAGACACTTTTACTGACAAAAATACAAAATGGAAAAAGTAAAATTATTTTTTGCAATGAAAAATATACTGTACGGGATCTAACTCAATCACAGCATAATGCATTATATGACATATTTGTTTGAACCACTACCTGAAACACAAGCAATTGCTTCAGCAAAGAGATAATAATAATATCTAATGTTTGGTGAATTCTTAGTACACACCATTAACTATTCTAAGGATTCATGTTTTGTATAAATTCATGAAACACTTACACTTGGAAATAATATTTTCATCTGACTTTCTCAGAAATTATTAAATTGTATGATTGGCTCCTCTTCCTAAATCTATATCAAAAATATTTAAATTAAGTGACAATGTGGACATGTTTTAAATTTGCCGTTCATGGAGCAAACTAACTCTCAAAATTGTCATTAACACGAGGAGAAATGCTCTTATCAAATATTCCTTGGTACTATTCAAATCCTACCTGACATTTTTCTGATTGATCACTGCTCTACATTATACAGCACATTTGTCAAATTATTTATAATTATCTATTATTTGCCTTATTTATTCTATTTATTGCCGCATATTAGTGTCTGTCTAAAAAAATGTCTATCTGCTTCATTTGAATGTAATGTTTTCTCCAAAGCCAAAAGCTTCTAGAGGTTAGGGCCAGTTTTAATTTATTTTTATTTTCCTGGGGCCCAGAGCAGTGCTAGGCACTCCATAGGTGTTTCAGTTGCTTTGAGCTGACGTCCACCAAGCCCTCATGCTTAAAAAGAATGTTCCTCACCTTAAGGTGCAGGATAATAACCTTGGGAGAGTCTCAGGTGTGAGGCAGTATTAAAGTGAGGGCTGCCTGCACAGGTAATTAATAGAAGGAAACAGGGTTCAGGTCCTTCCGTGAGAAAGTTTAACTGTGACATCTTTAGTGGGGCAAAAAACAGTTTCCAAGGACAGTATTAAGTGACCTTCCTTCCTGCCCCAGCTAAAAGTAAATGGAATTAAGACGTGTCAAACGTGCACATTTCTTTGTGACACGCCCAGGCTCTGCACTGGCTCATTGCTAAATGGGTAACATCAGGCACCTCCATCTACCTCACCCAGCCTTGTTTCCCTTTCTGTAATTTTGAAATGACTTCAGACGTTTTAATGAAGCAATATCAATAAAGAAAGCACTTCCTCTTCCTGTAAGCACTCAATCAACGACAACTATTATTGTTACCTCTCAGTAGCCTGATGGTAGAGCAAAACAGAGTGCATCTTTCATTTAACAGCAGACTGTTTAGCAGGTGGCTCTGTTAACGAAGGAAACAGAAGGCCTTTCTTGAGCTGAGAAATGACTGAACCAAAGGCAATGATGGCTGGCTGGATGACTTTCACTTAGTGAACCTGTACGGCACACCTACCAAATACTATTTGCAAAACAGCTTTTCCTGCCCAGTGAGAAGGCATCCTTCAGGCTCCTCTTCTAGCAGCTCCAGGTTGATGTGAGCCCTGCAAGTACCAGCCCAGGTGTAGCTCCAGCTGCTATGACCTTGAGCCTTGTCCCAAAAACTTGCCTGTTGTAGGGTAGGGGATTCCCTCCATGCTCCTAGTGAAGCTCAGGAGTTGGAGTTAGGGGTGGACATTCAGGGATAGGGGCTGTGTAATGGCGGGGGAGGTGAAGGTTGCAGAACGGAAGGAATAGGATAGATGTGGCCACAGGGTTCTGGCTTCCATGGCTGAAGTGCAGAACTGCCCAACTCTGTAAGCTTCAGTGTCCTCATCTAGACACATTTACCATAACACCTCCCTTGCCTACCTCAAAATGTTATTTGATACTCAGATAAATGAAGGGACACACAAAAATATATTTGGGAAATAGAAGCACTCATTATTTTCTCAAGACACTACTTGAGAAATATTCAAGAGCTGTATCTCTCAGCCTCCTTGGGGATCTCAGACAAGTCATTGGACTCAGTTAGCTTGTCTGGAAAATGGGCATAACTCCATCTCACCGGATTAGCGTGAGATATGAAAATACGAATGTTCTCGGCCTTTGGCAAATTCCAAGGGCAGTAAAAATTGTACATTAGTTAATTAAATGTTTCTCACAAGAAACATAACTCAAGTTTATGTCTGAGGCACAATTGAAAAAGCCAGAAATCTTTCTATTTGCAATACAGAAAAGCAGAATCAAGGCTGCTGTCTCCCTCCCTGGCCCCTCCTGGTGGCACCTTTGGTTCTTTCTTTCTCTGCTCCCACACATTTTCCCTGTAATTTAGGGAATGTCGAACTCAAAGTTTTGCCATTTCTTGCTCCCTCTTTTTTCTTTAGGCTGTTCTGTTTCCTAACAGAGTCTCCAAACCTCATCATACCGCATACCTTAGGAATTAGAATGACAAACAGTCATCCAGGGGACCCAGCTCCGTGCCCAGCTTGCCTTCCCCCACCCCCCCATCAGAGGCTGCTCTGGGTGTGTTTGTTCAGAGGTGGCTGAGACATCATTATGTTCCTGATTCCCTTGGAGATTAGGGTTGC
Organism: Hipposideros armiger; assembly: GCF_001890085.2. Lineage (NCBI taxonomy): Eukaryota > Metazoa > Chordata > Mammalia > Chiroptera > Hipposideridae > Hipposideros > Hipposideros armiger. The sequence continues at coordinate 4,382,693 of NW_017731400.1, read as the reverse complement.
AAGGTTCACACGGGGTGCATTCAGCTCACACTTCCTTTCTTTCAATCTCTGTAAAAATTAAAATGCAGCAGGTATCGTTCCTGCAAATCTCTATGCAAATACTTTCTGCCCGAGCTGACCAAGGAAATCAAGTCCATTAGAGCTGCTAGTGCTCATCTTTCCTTCCAAGAAGAGAACACTCATAAACACTAGGCTGCTGGAAACAGCAAGCAAATTGTTTTTAAATGCATTCTCTTTGGCTTTTAAGTCTCTTTGGCTTTTGAATATGAGTGAATTAATATGGCCTTTCACATCAGGAGAGTGAAAACAAGCCACTAAGAAATGAGTAGATGAAGATTTGTATAGAATCAGATATTCCAAACATTATCAAAAAATGCTGGTCCACCGCACTCATTTCTCCCTATATCCAACATCCCTCAAACCAAATATTCTCCCCAACCATACCAAAAAAAAAAGTCATTTAAAAGATGCTTGGACATATAGTATCATATGGGGTGTGAAGATTAAAACATTAATTTATGTCTAATTAAATCCTGAGTGCCTTATGGGGAGGCGGCATGGCATAGCTATTAAGACCTTAGTCTGACAGACCTGGGTTTGAATCTGACTCTGCTCTGTGGTAACCAGTGATCTTGATTAAAGTCTTTTAATGTATCTCAGGTAGTGGTGTTTGATTAATGGCATCCAATGGCAATAATTTGAGCAATCCTTTTGATGTATCATTCCATGGATTGCTTAGCACCAATTCAAAGAGTTCATCCTTCAGACTTTTTTCTTCTAGAACAGGGGTCGGCGAACTGCGGCTTGCGAGCCACATGCGGCTCTTTGGGTACGTTCCGTCTCAAAAGTTTGCCAACCCCTGGAAGAGCCGGTCCTGTCCCTCACAACAATTTAAATATTATTTGAGAGCCATAAATATATTTTTGCATAATCTCCATTATGTGAATAATGTCCTTTAAAAATTTTATAAATGAAACTATGATAGTTTTGTTTTATTTTCATTTTCAATTTTACTTCAGAGGTTCGTGAGCCACAGTTTGCTGACCCCTGGCGGCTCTTCAGTCTCAAAAGTTTGCCGACCCCTGTTCTAGAACCACTTTCAGTAGCAAAATCTGAATTTTGGTCAGAAAAGCAGAACCAGTAGGAGATAGATCTATATAGATAAACAGATAGTTAGATGATAGCTAGCTAGGTAGCTAGGTCATTTATTACAGAAAATGGGCTTATAATTGTGCAGGCTGACTAAGCAATTCCAACATCCACAGGCCAGACAGTCAGGAAGGATCATGAACAGAGTGACAGTGCATGGGTACAGGCCAAAGCTGCCATCCACAGACAGAATTTCTTCTCTCTGTAAAGGAAACCTCAGCCCTGATGTTAAGGCCTTCCAACTCATTCTGTCTGGCCCAGCCAGATTATCTAGGGCAATCTCCTTTACTGAAGGTTAAGTGATTAGAGTGACTAATTATATATGCAAAATACCTTCACAGCAAAACCCAGATTAGCGTTTGATTGAAACACTAGTATGAGGGACTGTAGTCTAGTCAATACATGAAAACATGATCATAAATATTTTAAAAATCCAATGCTAGGTATAAATCATACAAAAAAGAATTGCACAGTCTCTGCCTTGCAAACAACAAAATTATTGGGAGAGAGATGCTGAAAGAATAAATGAAGGGTTAGACTATGTTCATGAATTAAAAGGCTCAATATTGTAAAGCTAACAATGATCCCAAAATGTAACAATAGATGCATACAACCCTAATTAAATCCCTAGCAGATTTTGTATATACGTTGAAATTGACAAATGAATTCTAACATTTATATGGGAGCGAAAAAGGCCAAAAATCACCAAAACAGTCCTGAACAAGAAGCTGGATAGCTTACACTTCAGGCATTAAGACTTATTATAAGTTATATTAATTAAGACAGTATAGATTGCCATAAAAATAGAGTAATAGATCAAGAGAGCAAAATTGAGTCCAGAAACTGAAACCTACATATGAGGTCATTTGATTTATGACAAAGGGGCGACCCACTGCAAAACAGCAGGGGAATGATAGAATTTTCTACAAATGGTTCTAGGTCAATTAGATAGCCATGAAAAAAAAGTAAATATTTATTCTTATCTCATATCATACAAACTTAAAAATCTGTCCCAGAGGAACTATAGGTCTAAATGTGAAAGGAAAAATAATAAAGCTTTTAGAAGAAAATATATGAGAATATCTTCATGACCTTGGAGTAGGCAAAAATTTCATAAATGGAATACAACCATTAACTATAAAGTTATGTATATACATTTTTAATTTATGTATATACTAAAATTAAGAATTTATGTTCATCAAATGAACATAAATGAACTATTAAGAACAGAATAAAATGCAGAAATAGATCTACATGTATGTAGTCAATTCATTTTGGCAAATGTTCCACATTCCTTTCAATTACAAAAGAAAAAATGTTTTCAATAAACAGCACTGAAATTATTGAATAACCATATGGAAAAAAATGATCCTCAACTCCTACTGCAACCTTATTTTTAAAAACTCAGGATGTATCATAGACCTAAACGTAAAACTAAAACTAAGTGCTGATAATGGTTCGTTTTTTAAAATTTTTTATTTTATTTTTTATTTTATTGGGGAATCGGGGGAAGGGGAACAGACAAGTTGCTGTTGTTTTGTTCTTCAGTCTAGTTGTGGAGGATGTTGCTTCACTGGCCCAAGCTGGCACCATCATTGCGCTCTTCCCGGGCGAGGCAGATCAGTCGCCGGCTTCTGGACAGCCGCTCACCTCGGCTGCTGGCTGCTCACGGTAGCTTATGGCAGCCCACTGCAGCAGGGGACTGCAGCCCACGCCGTCACTGGGGACCCACAGCAGCCTAGCTCCTGGTCGAGCTGTTGTTCAGTATCTTAGCTGTAGAGGGCAGTGTCACTGGCCCTCATATGTGGGATCTGAACCAGGGCCCTCTGGCATCCCAAGCCAGTTCTTAACCAACGCACCACTCGGCCGGCCCAATGGTTCTTGATCTGAATGCTAGTTACAGGGTTTTATATGTTCTGTAAAAAATTTTAAGCAGCTTTATACTATATTTTTTTGGTATGTATACTATACTTTTATAAAAAATCCTATTTTATTCCTGTAGATAGATAGATTTTGTTTGTTTGTTTGTTTGTTTGCTTGCTTTTACTGCAAGCCCTAACCCACATGCCATTATTATGAACTGTCTGCAACCCATACCCTAGTTCCATAAGGCTAGACATAATCTCTCCAACCTTGAACTTTTGTAGTATTCGTGTCAGTCTGTTCAGGCTGCTTCAAACAAAAATACCATAGACTGGGTGGCTTAAACAACAGAAATTTCTCACAGTTCTGGAAGCTGTGAGCCCAAGATCAAGGTGCCAGCATGGTCAGGTTCTATTATAGTAAAGTTTTGGGCTGATGACTTCTCACTGTGTCCTCACATGGTGGAAGGGGCAAAGGAGCTCTCTGGGGCCTCTTTTACAAGGCCACTAATCCTATTCATGAGGGCCCCACCCTCATGGCCTAATCACCTCCCAAAGGCCCTATATCCTTATACCATCACTTTGGGCATTAGGTTTTCAACATAGGAATTTTAGGGGAAAACAAACATTTGATCTATAGTGATTCACAACTCTTTTGTGGTACATCTTATTTTCTTCCCTGTAGTAATGTATCAGGATACGTATTTTATTTCTTCTGCTAGACTAAATGAATACAAGGTCTGACAATTAAGTTTGTGAACTTTGCAATGATATTACTAACCTTTTTTTATATCGGAGGGGTGAGTCATTATGAATTTGAATGAACTGGACAAACAGTTAACCAAGTTTACTATTTGGAAGTGCTGAAAAGGCTGCGTGAAAAAGTTAGACGACCTGAACTTTTTGCGAACAATTTATGACTCTTGCATCACGACAATGCACCAGTTCACAAGGCACTATCTGTGAGGGAGTTTTTAGCCAGTAAATAAATAACTGTACTGGAACACCCTCCCTACTCACCTGCTCTGGTCCCCAATGACTTCTTTCTTTACCCAAAGATAAAGGAAACCTTGGAAGGAAGGCATTTTGATGACATCCAGGACATCAAGGGTAATACGACAACAGCTCTGATGGCCATTCAAGACAAAGAGTATCAAAATTTCTTTGAAAGCACTACTGTCAGTGCATAGCTTCCTAAGGGGAGTACTTCGAGGGTGACCATAGTGATATTCAGCAATGAGTTATGCAGCACCTTTTCTAGAATGAGTTCATGAACTTAATTGTCAGATCTCATACATCTAAAAGTCTACCAGTGTTTTGGGTATAGCAAGTAATCAGTGCTTATATGTTGAAGTAGTGCATAAAATCATGGTTTAGTTTTAAAACAAGCCTAAAACCTCAGGGTTTTTTTTAAGCAGTCATCATAGCATTGAACCATTCATGATTAAACGGATTGCTGATAATGCACAGTGTGAATTAATTTCAGGTATAAATTCTATTTTAATTTTAAAAAATGTCTAATACATGGTATATATACATTTAAATAAAGCACGATACTGGTACAATTTTTTTTAAAACAATTGATCATCAATGGATTTTATTTTGTACATTAAAATGTGTCTTTGAGCATGAAACTGTAGGCCTCTGCTGTGTAAGAGAGACAAGCCCTGTAGCCTAGTGGCCGACACATTTACCAGATATCTGGACTTCTCAGCAAGTCCACATTCAATTGTGATTATCTGTTTACCGTCCACCTCCTCACTAGACTTGGAGTCCCCCTTGAGGGCAGGGACCACATTTTATTCATCTTTGCATGTCCAATACTAATTTCACAAATTATATATAAACCCTGATTTTTGCTGAATGGATAAACAAATCTTACTGAATAACTTGAAATCAGATTTTCATTTCAAGCCCAGCCCTGCTTTGAACTCTTATAGGGCCTGACAAAGTAAGAAGGTATTTCTTTTCCTTCCTTCCTCATTCTATCCTTTTCTATCGACAACAATATCAACAATACCAATAATACTGCTATGTATATTATAGACAACTTCTATGTCTAATCCTCTTCTTGTTGATCTACTTTCTCTTCTTATCACATGCTACATTACACATTGTAGTATTCTGGTACAAAAGTGACATCGCTTTTGGGGAGACTTCTATCTTTTCTATCTTTGGACTCTTCTATGTCCTGGTACATTTAAACATAAATACCCATGATCATCCAGGGTTAATAGGCCCCAGATAAGTGTAATGCCCATCATCTACCCTCCCCTTTTGAGTATTAATCTCCCTAAATATTTCAGGATTGCAAATGCACTTTAAAATGTGACTCCAGTTAATCGCTAGGGATATTTTGGGTCCTGTATTGAGAAAGATTCTGAGCTTCCCTTCAGTCTCAGCAGGACAGAATAATCAATTAGTAAGGGAGGATAGACAAGGGGCATACATGCTATATATTTGCCATCCCTTTTCCATGGCCTTTATTTAACTCTAAAGTAAAAATTGAAATAGTCATTCATTTACTCATCAGTTCTTCCATTTGATTTAAAATATGCTTATTGGGCACTGACTAGGCTAGGTCCCTAACAGCCAATATAATTAGAGAACTAGCTGCGTGCTCTAGACCAACATTTACTCATAGGGCCTTTTGAGCAAGATATTCTTTTTTATGGTTTGCACAATCATTTTAACAGTGTTGATTAGTGATATTTCATAGTGCATGTTTTTGTTAAAAAATGCTACTGTCTTTTAAAAATTACAATATTTCACTCATCTTCTATAACATTCCTACTAATTTCAGAGACAGACGTTCCTGTACCCATTTTACAAATAAGCAAAAGTGAGTCGTAGTAGAGCATAATGTAGCAAAACAGTGAACTGAATCTGGGTTCCTCTAACCATAGACTGTTGGATAAGACAAATATCCTGGTGGTAATTCTCATTTTTCCTATATTAATGTTCTGTTTTTGTGACTTCCCATGAGAAGCCACTTTCATGAATTTTAGCTCATTCACTGTGTGTGTAGACTTTGCTAAGTACAGAAAGGCTAGCATTCCAACGCTGGCAGGGAGTAAATTTAAAGAACATTTGAGGAGCTGTCACTGGAATTGGAATTGTCTTCTAGAAATGCAGAGTTTAAGTAGCTTTATTTTCTCCTTTCCTCCCTTTCAAGTTAAGTATGCTTATTGATACAGGCATACACATAAAAAATTTATATAGTATACACCAGTAAGCTTCACTGCTGATCACCCTACGTATCTCCTAAGTTGGAGAAAAGTGAGAGCGTCCCTAATTCAAAGTAAAGGGAGGAAGAAAACATACACAAATCGCACAAGAACATAGCTTAGTGATGCTGTTCCTTTTTTCTTTGCATGGCAGCCGCAGAGAACTGGGAATAACTAGAGAGTAAAAGTTTTGATTCCCTGCAGACTCAGTCAGAAGGCATGCCATGTAGACAGAGTAAACCCTAATTTGGGTAACTCATTTTGGTGCATTTTATTAGCTGAGAGTTGTTTACTGCTCCCTGAAACCAAATTTACTTTCATTTCCTAATTCTATTTTTCACACCACTTCCCATGAAAAGAAATAACAAAAACCTATACTTCCTATAGCCATGTCAGGCTCTCAGGAGCAAATATTTGAATCGGTAAAGCTAGTCCCACATCCCTAAGATCAAGAGACATCTCTGCTCTCATCTAAATTTGACCTATTTAGACTTGTGAATTTCAGGGTTCCAACTGTGTCTTTAGGTCCTGTTTTCTGATTCACTCTTTTCAATTAAATATCTTTTCCACCAAGTTGAGATTTTTAAACTATTGCCCAATTATTTCCTAGTAAAACACTATTCCCTATGTGTTTCTTAAAGAATTGGATAACTCTTGAAATTATTGCTCTATCAAACATTTATAAACGTAATTAATTCATTTTCTTGATTTTATAGGTGTGATATCACACATACAAATTATAATATACAGATCTGCTTTGTGGCAGGGGGTACCATGTGTTTAGCACCGTAATCTATTATGCCACACACACATTATTCATTAACACTAATGGACATCGTGTGCGTAAGCCCCACTCATTAATTGGAAAATTAAACCCCCTTGTGTATAAATAAATCACACCTCCAGCTATAGAAAGGCACTTATTTTTTATCGTTAAATTTGTATTTTAGTGCTTGTTTAATAAATACCTTTGGACTATTCTATCATATCTTTGATTTGGCTATTCTGGGAACAAGTTCCCTGTCCTAAAGTCTGTCTACTTCAAGTCCCACAGAATAGCGTTAGAACTAGTGTTATCCTTCACTTGGTCACTGGCATTTCATGCCAAGACACACGGCTAAAGTGGATAAATGTTTTGCAGGCTGATAGTAATGCACCTAGATCTTAGTAACGGGGAAAACTTTGGCTGAGTTTCAGGCAAAAAGGCCTCTTGAACTCAAAATGCCACTTTTTTCTATTTCTTTCTAAAATGCTGAGCAAGCTACCATCAATCTCTGTGTTGCCATTTTCTCAGCTGGAAAATGGGATAATAATAAGACTTACCTCATCAGGCTGTTGGGAGGATTAAATAAAATAGCAAACATGAAGTGCTTGCCACGAGACCTGTCACAGCTAGACAGAAGCTAGAAGAGAAAGCTGAAATGATCCACCAATTCATCAAAACCACTTAAATCATGATAACAAGGCCCTACTACCATGTTTCCCTCAAAATAAGACCTACCCGGAAAATAAGCTCTAGCGTGATATTTCAGGATGCTCATAATAGAAGCCCTACCCCAATCATAAGCCCCAGTTAAGCTCGTCAGCCAGACATGACTGTTTGAACAAATGTAGATTTTTGTACATGAATAAATGTAGATTGTTGGAGCAAAAAAAATTAATATAAGACCCAGTCTTATTTTGGGGGAAACATGGTATGTGTTAGTCACTCTAAGGGATGCTTTTCTGATTTTGTCCCAAGCCATTCTCACAATCCTGATACATAGTAATAATTATTCCCATCATATACATAAATAATGTTACCGTTTATAGGAATCTGACTCAGAGAGGTTAAGCAGCTCTCTCCAGGTCACACAGGTTCTGGCACAAAGATTCTGTGTGATTAAGGCCTATGTTCTTTCTCTGATCAAGAAAAGCTGATCAAAAACAAATGCAGACGAAAGGAAAATTTTGTCCTAGAAAAATATCCAGAGCCCCATAAATTACCATGATGTCTTTTTTATAGCTTCTCAGAGAATTTTTGTAGATAATTTTCTAAAACTGGAAATATTTTTAACAATATCAAGTATCAATAGATTCAATGACAAGAACTAGAATATTAAGCATATTTAGCATCAAATTAATGAATGTCAGAGTAACTTTGGAACCTTGCAAGCTATCTTAGCTCAAGCTTGCTGTGCTTCAGACATGGGAAAAAAAAGATACCCAGTCAAATTCTTCTATTTGCTTGTCAAAATTTCCTGGTAAAACTAGCAGGATGTCTAATCTAGTTAAGAAGAAAGAAAGAAAGAAAAGAAAAAAAAAACTGGTTTGGAATACACACTACAGAAGAACAAGGATGCTTTTATCTGCATTTATACAGAGATTTTTTAAATGTTTACTTGTAATATGATTAGTGTTTGAAAAGATTTCTCGAGTATAAAAATAGTTTCAAAGTTGTAAAAAATGTTTAAATAAATAAGAGGCTCTGAGAACCATCTCGCATTTACAACATTGTTAAGTACTGATTGAAGTGTCATTTTGTAATGCTTCTAAAATTTCCTGCATAAACTGGTGCCCTTATATGTCTACATGAACAGTTTCTCCACTGCAAACAGTATGTGTTCTTGGCTCTCAACAAAGACGAATACTTCGAACAAGGGATTAGTATTAGCATTTCTTCAACAAATGGTAAAAATTCATTATGACCTTCCCCTTGCATAATCTGCTTTACAGTTGGACTCCAGAAAATGGTGCAAGAATTTCCATGGGTTGGGGGGAAGTGGCATTTTATTGTAACTCAGAGAGATTTCTCCATACACGCATGGCTTTTACTACCTTTCTGGTATGTATAAATGAATAGAAGATATTTTAAAACTAAACCATTAAAAAAAATTTATATATATATATACATATATATATATATATATATATATATACACACACACACACAAATATACAAACACATAGAGGACATTAATAATATTTTATGTTTTTCTCACACTTAATGCAGTCATCTTCTTTGATTCCTGTTCTTGTATTCATTATCCCTCAGAATACCAAAGATTCTAAAATGCTGGCATTCTGAAACATAACCATTAGGATAGTTGTTACATATTTAATTTCATGCTCCACTCAGCATAAAGCAGTTGTGGGACGACAGACCAAAGCAAATTAAGTGGCTTCTTAGATAATTTTCTGCTTAATTGAAAGCAGGTAGCTTTTTAAAAGTAATAATTGGCTTTGTTTCAAATTATTGTAAGGTTCTTTCTTTTTTTTTTCAATGTGTGGCTATAGGATAACTTTCTACTTAGTCCAAGCCCAGTGGGGTTGGGAGTCTCCCACTGAGTTAAGGGACGTGAATGGGACTTAGTGCTGATAGCAAATGAATGAGAGCATGCCATGGAGATGTGTGGATGTGGAGACATGGGGCAAAGTGAGGAACATATATATATATATATATATATATACATATATATATATACACACATATATACATATATGTAATATTTATTATATACTTTATGTATATTTTGTGTGTATATATTCATATACATACACATATATGTATATATACCTATATATTTAATTATCATGAACAAGGACAATAGATTACGCTTCCTTTCTATCGTTTTGCTTTACTCTTAGCATTGGTCTAATGCTACCAAGTGGTCTGCTATGAGACTGATAGCCCCAGTTCACATCGGGTTTTCCTCATTAGAGTGTAAAACTCACTATGGGCTGTGATACACTCTATCTCACTTCCAGAGATACAGTCTTAGGAGTGAATGTAAACACGCTAGTGAGGAGACGTGAAAGGAATTTGGTTTGATATAAATGCCTCTAAAATGGGTGGATTACAGATTTCTGCTTTGTCAGGAGTCAATATTCAGAGTTTCTTCAAATAAATTAGACCTGCTAAAAAGCTTTTAAATTACAGGAAAGAATGCTTTCTTGTTGCCTAGATTTAATATAAAAACAGAGAGGCAGAGAGGATGAGACAGAAAGGAAGAGGAAAGAAAAATTTTCAGTGAGAACCAAAATTTTAAAATACTACAAGGGAAAGATACATATCAAATTTTTACATTCATCAATTGCCATGGTGATTCATGCAACTAATAACGGTGAGCTTCAGCACCCTAGAGCTATGGCATAAATGCTAAGAGATGCACTTTTGGTATTTACTGAAATTCTAACTTGCCTGCAGTCTTTTTAGGCCCCTGATTCTATTGTCTATTCTACTTTGGATCACTGCTGTCAGCCAGACTATACTTTGAACCACTAGATATGCAGTTACAATGCAATACATTAGCAAATCAATTTTTTCTTTTTCAATACTTGTAACCATCCTGTAGTACTGAATGTTTAGTTTTCCATTTTTTGGTGGCATTCCCAGAAGTGTTTTTCCAGTCATTAAAAAAAGAAAAATTCAAAGGATGGAAGGAAGGAAAGAAGGAAAGATGGGTAGGTGAGAAGGAGGGAGGGAGGCAGAGAGGAAAGGGAGAGAGAGAGAAGGGGACAGGAAGAAGGAAGGGAGGGAGGGTTGCCCACAGAAGAGCCATGAGTGAGTCTGGTAGCCATTAGAGATATTCACCCGCGATTTCAATTTTCCACCTTCGTGGCGTAGGGTAGAATAGTACCTCCTGGCCTACTTAAAGTTGGGCATGGTAATGTGACAAGCTTTGATCATTGGCGATGGCTCAATTGATGTATATCACTGCCAGGCAGAAGCCTTTCAGAGCCAACGTAGGATATACCTTGCTTTTTGCCTTTCTTGTGCCACAGCAACAGACAACTCTCCAGGTGGTGGAGGTTCCATCAGCCTTACTCGAACCTAAAAGGAGAAGACATGGGCAGCATCTTTAGCCAACCCATAATGGACATGTAGCAGAAGCAAGAAAAAAAGCCTTTGTTTCTATAAGCAACTAAGATTTTACTTCTTAGATTTTACTAGTTTAACCCATCCTTACTAACACAGAGAGTGATGGGGGAGAAAGAAGAACTCAACTTGTAGCAGGAATTACCATAAAGTTGAGAGGAAGAAACAAAACAAAGAAGAATAGCGATTGTGTAAGAGGATATGAAGTTCTAAAAAGAATATGAAACTGAAAATTCAAATACTGGCAATGACTGGTCTAGATACTAAGGATGATACAAGCAGAATTCCATCAGGTTCCCCATAAGATATAAAGATAGTCCTAGGGGATATTTGTTTTCAAACTGGGGAGGGTATTTTCCACTTCGCTAGCACATTTTGGCATTCTTCCAACACAGCTTCCCTTAGTGCTCAATATAATTTCTCAGGGATTCCTGAAGGAAAAATCAACAGGAGTTAGTTGTTGCTTGAATGTTTAATGGAAAAGAAAAGATTAAAAGATGATGCCACAGTGTCTGGCTTGAGTATCTGAATTAATGGTGGTGCTGTTTAAGAAGATGGAGAGCACAGATGAGAGGGGAATTTGGACATGTTGAGATTGAAATCCAAATCCAAACAGAGATCTCCAGTGATATTTAGAGACCCAATACATTAGTCTGAAACTTAAGGGAGAGATTTGAGCTGAGGACATAGATTTGGAATCTTTTCACTTTTTCCCAGTACTTTGAGTTGGATAAGATTATCCAGGGTCAGTACACATAAGAAAAAGAGAGCAGAATCCCAAGCTACACCAACATTTAAGGAACAGGTAAAGGGACTCTCAAAAGAGAATGAGAAACTAAAGAGAACTAAAAAGAATTTCACTTAATGAAATTTCTAGGCCCTTAACCTCTAATGTTTCTTCCAGTCCTTCAGTTCCTACTTATGGTTTTACTTCCTTCCCTGTTCGATCACACCACAGTCATTTTTACCTCTCTTTTGCACTGTCAATAGTCTTTCTTATTGGCTTATACCAGTGCCCTACCATACCTTCTGCCTTGGACCACATTTAAAAATCCACAAGTTTTTACAAGTATACTTCTCCAGAACTATTTTTCTGGCTACTACTGACCCTAAGGTTAAGAGGCTTCCAGAATAAGCCCTTTTACTCAAACACCTAGCCCAAGTATTTAACTTCCATAATCACTATGTAAGTACGATACAGAGCATGTCCATGGAAAAAAAGAACTAATAGTTAAACCTATATTATGTGTTAGTCTTGCTCTGTGGTGTATCTTTTACATATAGCATATTTACTCTTGAAAATACATGAACTAATTTTTATTGATCTTTAAAAAGCTAAGAACCTTGCCCAAGATCTTAATTATAATACAAATATTCTGCTTCCAAAAGCCTTGTCCATGCCACCAGCTCAGCTGCCTTCCAACAAATAAGAAGGTATTATTCCCTTTACAGCATTTTCACTGTTGGGCAAGAAAAATCCACTTATGATAAAATTATTGAAATAATGGTTTCAAACCTAACAGAAATAGAAACTGAGACCTCTTCATATCTGCAGTGTTAAACAGGTAGGCATAACTTAGTGGTTCTTAACTGGGCCTGCACTGTAAAAAAATCATCTGTTGTGCTTTCAGAAAACACTGGGTCTTCTATTTCTAGAAAGATGGACTAAAAGTACTTTTTCTTATCCCTCCCCCTAAGTCCAAAAAAAAAAAACCTCTGGAGATTATATAAAAAATAAACATAAGAATGCTGAAAACAGTATGAAGAGAAGGAAGCAACCCAGCTAGGGGATTTGGCACCTGGAACATAACAGTGAGCTCTCTGGGTTTTCTTTTTGCCTCAAATATCCCAGATGAGGTGCTAGGGAAGCTGGCAATCCAGAAATGCCAGCAAGCACAGATGAAAATAAGCCTCAACAAAAGCCTGCTCTCTCTAGACAAAGGACAAGAAAAGAGGCAGCCTAGATAGACAGAAAATGGGTAGACAGTGATGGCTTTACTCCAGCCAAACAGCACAGAGAAAAATGTGGCTCCACCTCCACCTCCATCAGAAAAATACGAGTGGGAGTCTAGATGTCCACCTTTGCCAGGTACTCCAACACTCCTACCTGAGTGGTGCCAGAGAAGGAAAGTAGAGAGCTGGGACTTTCATCCCAAGGCAATATAGAACCCCCCACCATGGTGTCCATAGAGACCACATGAGGACCCTGGACTTCCACTCCACTCAGAGGTAACAAAGTGTGGTGTCAGAGAAGGCTTAGTGGAGAGTCAGGACCTTCACTACCACCCAGCAGTAACAAGGCCACCCCAACACCATAATGTCAGTAGAGGCCACGTGGTAATGGAGTCTTCATGCCCCTTCCAACCAGGGTGATATCAGCAGAGGCCTAGTGTGGAACCAGTGCTCCCATCCCCTTCCCAGCAGTCATGAGGAAACCCTTCCCACCAGAGGGCAACAGAAGCATGGATTTCTACCCCCACTGGGCAGCATCTCCCCTCCTCTCCCCCAACATTACTTACCTGGCTTGTGTCAGAGAGGCCTGCTAACACAAAGGATCTAAGTGAGATCCAGAGTCTCAACGTAATTCTCAAAGTATCCAAGTTTCAACTGTAAATCACTCTTTATAACAAGAGTCAGAAAAATCTCAACTTGAATGACAAAAATAATTAATAGACACCAACACTGAGATGACAAAGCTGTTAAACTTATCTATCACAGATTTTAAATCAGCCATCATAAAAATGTTTCAACCAGAAATTATACTTGAGACAAATTTTTAAAAATAGAAAGTCTAAGCAAAAAAAGCCCCAAAGATATAAAAACAGAAAATAAAGGAAACTGTAGAACTGGAAAATATAATAACCAAAATAAAAAACTAAATGAAACACTTCAATAGCAGAATGAATAGGACAAAAGAATCAATAAACTTGAAGATAATAATAGAAATTACTCAATCTGGAAGATAGAGAGAAATAGATTAGTAGGATGGTAACAAAACATCCAACATTCATGTAGACAAGGATGGAGAGGAGAAAGAGGGCAGGGCTAAAAAAGTATTTCAAATATAATGGTAAAAAACTTCTCAAATGGATCAAAAGACATCAACCAACAAATTCATAAAGCTAAGTGAACAAGTGGGATAAACAAACAAACAAACAAAAATCCACACTAAGGCACATTATAGATGCTCCTTGACTTACAATGGGGTTATGTCCCGACAAACTGATTGTTGTAAGTTGAAAATATCATAAGTCAAAAATGCATTTAATATGCTTAACCTACCAAACATTATAGCTTAGCCTAGCCTATTTCAAACATGCTCAGAACACATGTTAGCCTACAGTTTGGCAGTTATCTTCAATTTCATCTCAAGAGTAATGGCCTTCTTCTTCTTCTCACCAGAATCAGGACTTCAGAAAAAAAAATTTCCAAGCTCAGATTGTTTCACTGTAGAATTCTACCAAATATTTAAAGGAGAATTAACACCAACACTATACAGTCTCTTCCCCAAAATAGAAGAGGCAGGAATACTTTTTAATTAATATCAGGAAGCCAATACTATCCTGATATCAAAACCAGACCAAGACAGTATTAAAAAACACACACAAAAAAACTATTGTCTAATATCTCTCATGAATATAAATACAACAATCCTTATCAAAATATTAGCAAATAGATTTTAGCACTATGTCAGCACAGAATAATATACCATGACCTACTGGTGTTTATTCCTGGACACAAGGCTAGTTCAACATTCAAAAATCAATCAATATAATCTACTATATTAACAAGCTAAGAAAAATCACATTATTCTATCAATTGATGCAGAAAAAGCACTTCACAAAATTCAGTATTCATTCATGATAAAAATTCTCAGAAAATTAGGAATAAGGGGAACTTCCTCAAATTGACTAAAAAAAATAAAATAAACCTATAACTAACACCATACTGATGAAAGATTGAGAGCTTTTCCTCTAATATCAGGAACAAAGCAAGGATGCCCCATCTCACCATTGCTAATCAAATAGTGCTGTAAGTTTTAGTCAGTACAATAAGGCAAGAAACTGAAATTTTTTTAAGAACCCTAAAACTTCCTATTTGCAGATGATTTGATTCTCTACCTTAAACAAAAAAAAAAAAAAAAAGAAAGAAAGAAAGAAAGAAAGAAAAATCCCAAGGAACCTTAAACAAATAAACAAAAAACCCCAAAAAAACCCCACCAACCAACCAAACAAAAAACCTCCTAGAACAAATAAGTGAGTATAGCAAGGTCACAGAATACAAGCTCAACATACAAAAATCAAATGAATTTCTATACGCTAGTAGAGAGCACATGTAAACAGAAATTAAAAATATAATGCCATGTGCAACTGCTCAACAAAATGAAACACTTAGGTATAAATCTAACTAAACATGCCCAAAACTTATATGCCAAAACTACAAAATGCTAATGAAAGAAATCAAATAGCATCATCTAAATAAGTGGAGTGGCATACTGTGTTCACAGATTGAGAGACTCTACATTGAAAAGATGTCAATTCTTCCCAAATTGATATTCATTTTTAACACAATTCTTATCAAATTCCCAGCAAGTTTTTCTGTGAATATATGTAAGATTATGCCAAAGTTTGTACAGAAAAAGAACGGACCTAGAATAGTTTTTTTTTTAAATGTACAAAGGAAATTGTATTGGAGAAATCAGTCTACTCAATTTTGGTTGTGGAGTTTCCCCCAGGAGGAGCAAGGGACCCCAGCTGCAAACTAGTCTCCCCAGCCTGGAGTACTGGTGCTGGGAAGAGGAACCCCTGCAACATCTGGCTGTGAAAAACAATGGGGATTCTGACCATCTGGGTGGGAGGGAAGGCTGTGGGACACCCATATACCCTCTTAAAGGGCACACACACAGATTCTCTCACTTGCAGGCACTCACCTTGGGCTCCAGTGCAGGACAGTAACTTGGGGGTTGTCAGAGGCATATGGATGGCAGACTGAGATATGTGGCTTTATATCGAGGGCTGGAAGACAGTCGCCATTTTCCCTCTATGGGGTTCTTCTCCTGTGCAGCCAGCAAGCAGGGGCCATCTTTCCTGTGTTGAGCCTGCCCCCTACGTTTACACCAAATCTGAATCTGATTGGCCTGGTGAGCTTCACTGCTCCACTTTGCTGACTCCCTGGGACCCCATCCCACCCAACTCACCCAACACCAGAGGTACTTTCTCCACAAGCAGCCAGCCCCGCCCAAATTACACTCTTTCTTGGAAAACTACTGGAGTCTCAGAACACATCCAAGTGGGCATCAGCTGGCCTGAGTGTGCTCTGAGACATTTGCTGAGTAACTCCATGCTCAGCACTGGCACTAAATCAGAGTGAACATTAACTTAGTGACCACAACTCTCCTGACTCTAGTGACTCCCTGAAATCCCACTTCACCCACCTTGTGTACCACACGAGGCGTTATCAGCAGCTGAACCTTAAGGGACCCAGCAGGCCTAGGGTGTCCTGATATTTTGTGGAGCTACCCCAGGTCGGTACTGGTAGCAGACATCCTTGATTCATAGCATGGCCTCTCCCACCTGCCTGCAGGGTTAGCACAAGCAGCAAAGAACTACAGATCACTTTGTAGCTCCTACCAGGTAGTCCCTGGCTGGTCACAGTGAGTGACCTGGAGATCTGCACAGGAGCCCCTTGCAGGAAGTCTCAGTACCAACATACTTGGAGGATGGCTCAGACCACAGAAGAGCACCCCCCCAATGGGCACTACAAGCGGCACACCCAAAGGGTAGTCTCAACAGGCACCAGGGCATGCTGGGGGCAAATCCCACTCAGCTGTGGACATGGCTAAACCACATAGCCAATCAGCCTGAGGGTGAATCCCACCCACAGATATGCCAGTAGCAATCAAGGCTCAACTATAATAGGAGGGTACAAACAACCCACATAAGGAACATTCCTGGAGCACCTGGAGCAGGTGACCAGGGAGACTGTGCCAGGAACCCCACAGGGCACTTACTACATAAGGCCACCCAGCCAAGACCGGGAGTTATATCAGATCTACCTAATACATAGAAACAAACAGAGAGGCAGCCCAAAAGAGGAAACAAAGAAACACATCCCAAATGAAAGAATAGGAAAAGACTCTAGGAAAAAGAACTAAAAAACGTGGAGGCAAGCAACCTACTAGAGACAGAGTTAAAAACAATGGTTATGAGGATGCTCAAGGACTTTAACAGAGAGATAGCAAACATAAAAAAAGGACATAGAAACCATAAAAAAGAACTAGTCAGAACTGAAGAATACAAGTGAAATTATGAATAATAAAATGGCAATAGCTACATATCTATCAACAATTACTTTAGATGTAAATGGATTAAATGCTCTACTCAAAAGACATAGGAGAGTTGAATGGATAAGAAAACAAAACCCTTATGCTGCCTACAAGAGACTAACTTCAAATTGAAAGACACACACAGACAGAAAGTAAATGGATGGAAAAAGATATTTCATGAAAATAGAAACAGATACAAAACAAACAAACAAATAAACCTGAAGTAGCAATACTTATACCAGACAAAATAGACTTTGAAACAAAGGCTATAACAAGAGATAAAGAAGGACCAGTAATCCACTTCTGGGTATTTATCTGAAGAACCAAATGCTACTTCAAGGAGATGTATGTATCCACATGTTCATTTGCAGAATTGTTTACAATGGCCAAGATGTGGAGGCAGCCTGGGTGTCTGTTGATGGAAGAATGGATAAAGACGAGGTGGTGCATATATACAGTGGAATATTGCTCAGCCATGGAAGGGAATGGGTTCTTGTCATCTACAGCAACATGGATGAGCTTGGAGGGTACTGTGCTAAGTGGAGTGGCAGACAGAGAAAGACAGATGTAATGTGATTTCGCTTATATGTGGAATCTAAAGAACAGAATAAACAACCAAACAGAAACAAAATCACAGATACAGAGAACATATTGATGGTTGGCAGATGGGCGGCGAGTTGGGTTGTGAGTGAAAAAAGGAAAGGGATTAAAAAGTACACATTGGTTGTTACACAGTAATGATGAGAATGTAGGGTATAGCATAAGGAACATAGTCAATAATATTGTAATAACTATATATGGTGTCATATGGGTACTAGATTGTTGGGGTGATAGATGGGAGGGGGTTGGCAGGGTGAAAAAGGGGAAGGGATTAACAAATACAGCTGGTAGTTACAAAATAATCATGGGATGTAAAGCACAAGGAATATAGTCAATAACATGGTCATAACTATGTATAGTACCAGGTGAGTACTAGACTAGTCAGGGGGATCATTTCTTAAATTATACAAATGACTAACCACTATGCTACACATCTGAAATTAATATAAAGTAATGTGTCAGCTGTAGTTGAAAAATTAAAAATGGGGGAAAGGTGAAGGGGAATAAGAAGTCCAAATTTCCAGGTGTAAAACAAATAAGTCAAGATGATGTAATAATATATAGCATAGGGAATATAGTCAATAATATGGTGAGAGGGTGTTGTGGTATCAGATGGTTGCTGGGCTTATCATGGTGATCACTTCTTTAGGTATACAAATGTTGAGTAACTATGGTGTACCCCTGAAACTAGTATAATATTATATGTTAGCTATATTTTAATAAAAATCTTAAAAAAATAAAATAAAAGTTCACAGAGTAATTCTAAAGTGTGCCTACGATTCGGAATCAATGGCAGCTAGTGCAATTACTGAAACTACAGTTGAGTGAAACACATGTAAGTGTAGTGGAAGGTAGAATACAACTAAATATTCAAATCTGTTTTAGGTCACTTGAGGGTTTTCCCCCTCTAATGTTGAAATCTGGTATTTAAGTCAATGCAAACAATGTGGATGGGATAATAAGTCCTATCCATTATGTTATAGACTGTTTTATACAAAAAGCCAGCCCTGATAAACTGTTCTTTGGATTCTAAAGCATTTAGTATCCATGTTACAACTTTAAAACGCTAAGGAGCAATTACAATCATATTTAAATAAGTAGCAACTTTAGAAAATTAATGTTTCACTAAGTCCTCATTTTTGTTGGGTAACAAAATGAGTTCGAGGGTTTAAAAAGAAAATTAACAAACTGCTACTACCAGCAGTAACCCTGGGAAACATGTGAACAGTAATTATTCCTATCTCAACCATGAATTCAAACACTGAGGGTGCCCCCCAAAAATGAACACACATTTTAAAAAAGGAAAAAATTGTATTAAAATTGAATATATATATACTCAATATATACCGATAAAAAAGATGAATACAACTCATGTGTATACATTTTTTGGGTACCCCCAGTATATTTCTTCTTTTTAATGATCATCAACTACCACCTCGTAGTCTCTTCATATTGAACTGTTTCAATGTGTTAACGGTGTAGAAGTTAAGGATTATTATGGGCCAATAAATGATGATTTGACCAACTAAATGCCTTGTGTGGTTTTTAATCATTCCTTAGCACCAGCATCAAAAGATACTCATTGTGCATTTATTCAGACAGGCCAGGAAGAAGATTTTAAGTTTAGGAAAGAGTCTTTCTTTCCCTTCAAAGTGTTTCAAATCTGTTTGAGGACAGGACCCAATATATCAACAACAAATAACAAAGCAAAGAAGGACATGCTGAAATCTGGACTCATATAAAGTAGAAAAGGGCCAAAGTGCTTGTTTTTATTGGAGGTAGTTTTGCAAGATCTGGAAAGGGAGTGTGCCTCATCTGGGCTCATTGATCCCGCAGATGAGCAGCTTCTACAATGCAGATTTATGCTATCCATGGGAGGGTTTCACTTCGTTTTCAGTTGTGGACTTACTTCCAAAAATGCAGCTGTTTTGAAGCAAGAGGTTTGGCAAAAACGTGACATGAAGCATGAGGAATTACCTCCCACCCAACTCTAGTCAACAGCTATGTCTTCTTTTTCCCCCATCTTCAGAGCTTAAAGAGTTTTAGCCCTGGAGGTGGGTGAGGGTGGAAATGGGTTGTGAGCTGAATTATTTGTCTTACTCAGAAAAAAACCTCCAATCTCAACTATCTCTCTTTCCCTCTCTCCCTTCCCAGCCTCCTCCTATTCCCTGCCCTCCTTTTCCCTCTCCCTTTCCCAGTATGATCCCCACACACTGTCCGTTATAATTTACAACACTACAACTTTGCAGATTTGTTTTCTGTCCTGGAAAGATTTATCCAGTTGGAAGCGTTAAATTCATAACTTCGAGTTCCTGTCTTGAAGTCTGATTTAAAAGCAAAATAAGAACCACCGCGTTTTAACAGGGGATGGTGCAAATTCTTTTAAAGAAAGTTGTTTTGTGATTGTGGGAGGTAATCAACACCTACTCAGACATTCTTCTCTAAGACAGCTGAGGTTTTACCATTTTCGCTATTATGGCAATGAATTTTTCCTCCTTTGCTTTACGCCTTTTGGCAGGAGTCTCGACTCTGCAGGTGTTAGCGCTGCAAGGGCTGAACCCAACAGCCAGTAGGCCTGCCGAGCCCAGCGTGGGATGTTGCCCAGCAAAACACAGAGCCCAGGGAGCCCGCGACCAAGGAAGGGCGCCTGCAAACGCGTTTCAGAAGAGACTGGGACCAGAGCCCTAGAAAACTAGAGAGTGCACTTCTCGGTAGGGGGAACCAGCAGGAGCCTGAAAAAAAGAGAGAAAGAGAGGAAGAAAGAAACAAACCCACCCCCGTGGTCTTCAGCCCAGCGCGAGCAAGGGAGCGCGCGAGTTGGCTGGGCTGCTCCAGCTGGAAGTCATTGTGCGGGCTGGCGTCTGTGTTGTCAGGGCGACCGCCCGGCCGGCGCCAGCGGAGGGGGGAGGTGGGCTCGGTGAATGGGTGACGTCACGCGGCCGGCGCCAGGCAGTCTGGGCGGCCGAGCCAATGAATCAGCTGTCGGGGGAGGGCGCGCAGCGCGCGGGAGGAGGGCGTAGGAATGCGCCGCGAGCCGCGCGACCCGGCGGGCGGGAGGGAGGTGCTTCCGCCCCGCCCCGCCCCGCCCCGCCCCTCCCCGGGCTGTCGGCGCGCTCCAGGCGGAGCCAGGCTGGTGTTCAGTACCCCATTCCTTGCTTTCTGCCTGCCACCCCACGGGCGTGCGCGCTGCAGGTTGGCCCGGGAGTTGGATCTGGTTCAGCTAGAAAGGACTTGCACTTATTGCGACTATACCACTTACTAAAAAAAAAAAAACCCACAAAATAAAACATCCTTTTAGATAAGATGGACTTTAAAAGTGTTGAATGAATTATTCACCGCGGCCTTACTGTGTGCTTTGCATTGTGCTGGTATCACCAAAAAAACGAAAGAAAAAGAAAAAGTGAGAGGGCTTGGAAATGCTCAAAATTGTACAGGAAATAAATGTAACGAACTCATGACTCCGGCATTTTATTCCGTTCTATTGTGGTGTACTGTACATACAGTGCTTTTAAAGGTCTAGAAAATGAATGCAAAGGGCTCCAATTTTTTAGTACTTACATGTTTTTTTTTCCTTTGTACTGTCTTGCTGTCCGATAGAAGGCCAAGCACTAACTAGGTCATGATAATTTCAGTGTCCCCAGCATTTAGTGCTCTCTCAGACATATGATAAGGACTCCAAAATATGATGGGTAACCTACAAGGCAAGAGAAAAAATCTTTGAGTAAAAGCTTGAGTAAAATGAATGCCCTTGAATCCCTAAACATCTATTTTCGGTGCTTACTTGGTTTTTGGCAGGTATTCAAGATTGATGATGCATTGCTACTGAAACGAAAACTGGAGAGCATGGCCTGAAGATCATAGAAGATGTTAAATCTGCCCTCGATGCTGCAGTCATTAACCTCTCTGGGCCTCCCTTTTCTATATTTGTTAAAAAAAAAAAAAAAGAGACCTGGTAAGATATTGCTCTCTTAAGACCTCTAAAATTCTATAAACCCATCTTTGTATTTATCAATCCTTAAAACTAAATTTTGAGTTTATTATTCCTATAATAATTGTATTTGGTAAACACAGTGATTATTCATTCAACAAACAGTTCAGGGTGCCTGCTATGTGACAAGTAAGTACTAGAAATTTTAGTTGAACTTTTTTTTAAGTTAGAAGATAGGATCCCTAACCTGAAAACCTTTAAAGATATACAGGTAAGAAATAAATTAGAAAACAAAAGAAGATGCTAATAAACTGTTACAGACCAGAGCCTCTCAAAGTTTGATATGCATCTGGT
>NW_017731400.1:4349471-4356700 GCF_001890085.2 Hipposideros armiger | reverse complement strand
TTTAGAGCAAAGTGAGATGGTTTTCTATACATATATATATATATATATATATATATATATATATACATATATATATATATATATTTTTTTTTTTTACAAAAATGGCATTATACTATGCATGTACTTTGTAATCTACCCCCCCCTCCCACACCCTCCCACACCTCCACCTCCTTTAGCCACATGGGGTAAATATCTTTCTGTGTCAATAGCTCTATATCCTCATCATTAGTCATCCTCTGGATGGAGGAGAACTCTCTAATGAGATAATTTCACTTTCAAGAGAAGGAAACCTGGGCAGAAGCATTCCAGGAAAAATCTCCCCTGCCTGTTTGATGTTCATCTGGTCAGAATTTCCTAAGGCAATTTAATCCTATAGTTTCTCAAAGACTTTCAGTTTCTTTAAGGGTGTAACTGCCAGAAAAAAAAAAAAAGGCTAACGTAGTAGTCAACCGTCAATTATTAATCTGCTCCAACAACTCAGACAAAAAACAAAAATCACTTTCTTAGCAAGGTATTGTTCAAAATAATCTTCTGGGCTAGTTTTTCCTCAATTTGCTTTCTCTCTTCTTTTTCACACCTCATTCTCTTTCTCCTACCCAGTCTACATACAGGCTTCCTTTCAGATAATTTTAAACATATGCCCCTTATTTATTTCTTAACCAACATAATGATAGGATTTACTCTGCCAGAGATCTGACATTAAGTTTGTTCTAGCTGCAACACTAGTATAGACCATTCCATCAATTATGAATGCACTCATGTGTGTAGAGGCAATAGTAGGCCAGTGGTAATGTTACCTTATTCTGGAGACTTACTCTTATAAATAAATAATGAGATGTTTCTGTAAAATGCCTTTAGCAAAGGGAGGAGAAAACATTACTTCTCAAAAGACTGAACATTTTAAAAATTAAAAACTGATACCATAGGTTCCTCAATATGGTAAAAACCATTTATATAAAAAACAAAGAAAAGAAAAAGAAAGAAATTAACTGGAAACTCTCTAATGCTAAATTGGATAGCCAAAGTTCTCTAGATGGCAAGTGTAAAATCTATTCTGAACAGATTAGAAAGCCTCATAGATTCTTGGATATGCAGGGACACTCATCTCTCTACCTCCAAGTACCTTCCTATGTTGTATATTGAAAATAATTAAATCACTATACTTAAAAATCTTGAAGGTATCATTTATGATACAATGCTACATTCCTATTTAGTAAGCATAATATTGAAAAGTTGTAAGTAATTGCAATGAGCGTGGTAAGTGCTATATATGATAGATTTATATTATTAAACATCATCTTTTCTTCTGTTTCAACTAATTCATATTAGGCTTGTGTATTAAGCCAGATATTCAGGTCTAGATAACCAATTCAAATAGCTACATGAAGTACACTGAGTGTTAGCTTCCTGAGTTCATCTGTTCTGTGCTACATAGTCTAGTCCTATTTCTAGCCAAGTAGAGAATGCTTTGTGGTTGCCACTAGAGGGCAAATAGCCTCTTGGACTTCTCTTTGACCAACTAGCATCTCAGACCAGGCGGCCAAATCTTTAAGGTCTCATATAACCTAGCCTTCAATCTTACATTGCCAACTTCTAGTCAACCCACAGGCTCAGCAAGCTGAGAACATTTAAAATCAAGATTTAAATGTTCTCTTTTATCTTTTTACCAAATGGTCCCATTTGGGAGGATAGATGTCTTCCCTGAGTGCACTAACTCCTGACCATATTATCCTAACACTTCTAATCTATGGTAGATCTTAAACCCCACTGCTCCGCCAGCAAGGTAGCCTAACCTCACAGCATTGAACAGCATTCTTAGATCTTAGAGTGACATAAAAGGCACTTTCCATTCGGATTGACTTCTGCTACCTTACAATCTCATTTCCTGCCACTCTCTCATATTCCCTCTACACTGCACCAATTCAGAATTACTTAACAGTTCCTTAAACATTACTCTCTTTTATATCCCCATGTGTTTGCTCAGGCTGTTACCTCTATCTGAGATGCTGGCACTGCCCACCACACATTATTCAAGAGAGTTCAGATATTACCTATGAGAAACTTCTAGTTTCTGATGATCCATTTTTGCTCCTCTTCCATTTCCTAAGAAATGAATTCAGTTTCTCCCTCCTCTCTGCTCCTTCAGCATTTTGTACACACCTCTGCTCACAATGCTAACTCGGCTATTGTGATTATGTCTGGCAGAATATGAACATTCAATCTATTTGGAAATGTAAACTCAACTGTTTTGTCTTTTTTTTTTCTGCATTAGAAATTGTTAGGAGATCTAGAAGAAGGATGGGATGCAAACAACTGCCCTCTGCTCCAGGAAGCAGAGACCAGGAGTTTGTGGTATTTGAAGACTGAATTCTCTTTGCCTTTGAATAAGGTGGTACAAGATTTCTGCTGATAAAAACTTGGACTTCATCGCTAGTTAAAATAAGTGATGAGGACTTTAGGCATACAGAAATATTTAGAATCTGGAGAGGCTGAGGTAGACCAGAAAAGGGTTGGAGAGGCCAAACACCACTGCCCGGAGTCAGGAAAGTGGCCTGTAATACAGCTGCTACCTGGCGGTGCCCCATGAGTGGGCTTAGAGAAGAGCCCTACGAGGGGCACTGATGAATAGCTCAGGAGCTGTGTGTACGAAAGTAACTGCCCAGCCCTCAGCCAAGGACTATCTAGTTGAGTGGGAGTCCTGCTTCAACTAGACCAAATAATCGTGAGGTGTGATTCTCAGCCTATTATCAAGTCTTTTTGTCTTTTGTTAAAGCAAAAACAAACTACTCAACGCTATCAAATATCATTAAAATTAAGGTGAGTCTGAGAAACTGTCAGAGTCAAGAGGGACCTTAAGGAGACATGACAACTAAATGCAATGTAGTATTCTGAATGGGATCCTGGAATAGAAAAAGGGCACTAGATGAAAACTAAAGAAATCCAAATAAAGTGTAGACTTTAGTTAATAATAACGTGTCAGGATTGGTTCATTAATTATAATTATATATACCATACCAAGGTAAGATGTTAATAACAGGGGAAGTTGGGCGTGTGGTGTATGGAATCTCTCTGTACTCTTTCCAGTGACTCTGTAAATATAAAAGTGTTCTAAAACCTAAAGTTTATTCAAAAGGCGAAGAAGGAGGAGAAGGAGAAAGAGAGGAGAAAAAGAAAAACATATAAATTAACCTGTGAGAATGTCTCCTCCGAAACACTCAGGACCCACGAGCACCTTGAGTAGAGGGACTAATTGATAACTCCAGTGCCGGGTTTTAATAAGTGGTCAAATGCATACTTATGGAATTAAAACTTCTTTCTAATAAGAAAATACCAAGAGGTAGTAAAATAATGTTTTTCATATATAGATATATACTATCTATCTACCTATCTCTATATAGTATATATACAGCATATCTATCGTCTATCTATCTATCTATCTATCTATCTATCTATCTATCTATCTATCTATCTNTATACAGGTAAGAAATAAATTAGAAAACAAAAGAAGATGCTAATAAACTGTTACAGACCAGAGCCTCTCAAAGTTTGATATGCATCTGGTTGAAATGCAGGCTTGGGTGAGGGCTGGGATTATGGATGTATAACAAGCACACAAGTGATGTTGGCCCATGGACCAGACTTTGAGTAGAGGGCCTACATTACAAAGTACCAAGGAAATCTTAAAGTAAGAATATTATGGATGTAAAGTGATGTCATTTCCTGAAAGCCTCTGAAGGAGGTAAGTTTGAGCCAGGTGACTGACGATGTGCTCAGCTGAGGGGAATGAAAACACTTTCAGGAGAGGAAACAGCATAAATAACAGCATTGGAGGGAAAAAGAGCAAGAAATAAGTAGGGCAGTAGAGAGGATTTTGTTTGACTTCAATTAAGAAATATTTGGGGCAACTACAAAAGATAAGATTAGATCTTTACTGGTGGGGTGGATGAACAAGAGAACTTGCAATTTTAGAGCTGAAAAAGAACCTTAGAAGTTATCAGTCCCAACTAATTTCACGAGGAAACTGAGCAGCAAAATGATTTCATTAGGTGATGACAGATCTCAGAGTGGAAGCCATGCTGAGAAATTTAAATCGCGTACATTCTGTAGATAGCAGAGTTGTTGCTATAAGGGAAACCATTTGTTATTGTTGTCCAACGTAGAAATATGAAGTAAGAATGAAAGCAAGAGAAACAGACCAATAAAAAATAATTTAATAGTCCATTGTGGAGTTTTGGATATGGTCTGGGCTAAGGAGATTAGGAAATAAAGGGAAGGGTTTAATCTAAATTTTTTTGCTTTTTGAATAAATTATAATGGCAGGAACCAGCTGATTAAGTCATCTTTTCCTGTAAAATAATTCTCTCCATCCTTCTCATACACCAGCTCAGTGTTTTTCAACCCTGACTCCACAACAGCATCACATCAGGAGCTTTTAAAAAAATAGGAATGCCTAGGCTCCACCCTGCATGAATTTAATCAGACTCTCTGGGAGTGCAGCCCTGGCATCAGTATTTTTAAAAGCTCCCTAGATGATTATAATGTGCAGCCAGCGTTGAGAATCACTAATGTAATATACAGTCACCAGCTCATTCCAGAGACTTCACTTCTGCCCCTGAACATTTCCCTTAGTGTTAACTATTACATTATTCTAGATCATTTTTAATACTCGGTGTGTTTTGGGGTGGATTTTGATGGGCTTATAGCACATATTCTAAGCTCGTTGTCTTCTATCCCTCATTAACTGTCATGGCTGAGTTGTGAACATATCCTGATATCTCTTATTGGCAAGAAAAGGAAAAGTGATTTGGCACATTACTGGATGGAAATGATAAACCTGGTTTATGAATCTATGTGGTCCCATAGCATGGCACTGTGTTGCCTTGCTGTTATTTCATTTGATTTTATCTTATCTTTAATAATCTCTATGAACAGCTTCTTTAGGATTAGAGCTGATGAAAAAGGTAAGTACTTGGGTTGGCTGAGCGGCACGTTAGTTAACAATTGGCTTGGGATGCCAGCTCTGAGCAGCAGGGCCCCAGATTCAGATCCCACATGAGGACCAGTGACGCTGCGCCCTCTACAGCTAAGATGGTGAACAACAGCTCGACCTGGGGCTGGGCTGCCATGCAGTGAAGCTGCAGTGGGCTGCCATAAGCTAATGTGAGTGGCCATGCAGTGGCCGGTGACCCATCTGCCTCACCCAGGAAGAGCGCACTGATAACACCAACATGGGCCAGTGAAGCAACATCCTCCACAACTAGACTGAAGAACAAAAGGGAAGCAACTTGTCTGTTCCCCTGCACAGATTCCCCAATGCTGTTCCCCTCCCCCAATTCCCCAATAAAATCTTAAAAAAAAAGAGGTAAGTACTTAAAATAGCTACTTAGACCCTCAGAACTTTTGTTTTCAAATCTTCTCTCAAAAATAATTTTAGTTTTTGCTGAAAAACAAATCCTGAAAGTGAGAAGTCCTTGTGGCTTTTTCTTAGATGACTAACTTAACTTTTACACCTTTGCTGATTCTAAAATTGAGTAGCTGTTATGTCCATTTCCAGGTATGAGGAACCAAGAGAAGAAAAACATTTTTTCTGTCCTTAAAGAGGAAAGATATGCACAGTTACTTTCAGGTATTACACTTATTCAGTTTGGACATTTAAAAGGTACTTGGCTTTTCCACACTATCTTATAGCTGCATTCTGTGAGTATTTTTTAAAACTCAATTCACTTATTTAATTAAAAAAATTAATGCATTCATGTGTTCAAAAACCAAACAAAATAATATTCTTCCTCTCATTCTTTTCTTGCATCTGCCTAATTCCTCACCCACAACCTATAGAAGTCACTATTATGAATTTCTTGGATACCCTTTCAAAGTATTTTTTATGAATATACAAGCAAATAGAAATACATTTCTATTTTTTCCATTTTATGTTATCCTGTATATTTTTAATTTAAAAATATTAAAGTTTGGTATTTAAAAAATATAGGCACATTCTTTTTCACTTTGTTATTCCTCCAAAATAGCCTACTGAAAGTAACCAAGGTTGTTTCCAATTTCTTATTACAAAGTTGCAAAAATAACCCTGTATCTGTGTCATTTTATATATGTGAGATTTTACTCGTATGATAATTTCTTACAAGTTAAACTACTGGGTCTTTAAAGAGTGTATGTTACTATTCCTGACTGTTTCTTTAAGATAAATTTGTAGGCATGGTATTGCTGGGTTGAAAAGTATACATTTTTTTAAAGTTTTGATATTTTCTGACAAAAGGCCATCTAGACAGTTTGAGTTGATTCATTTTCTCACTTGCATAGTATATAAGTATTTCTCTGAAAATTTGCCAGCACTGGAAGCTATCTTTTTTCTTTTTTATAAATCTTGGTTCATTTGATAGAGAATAATTATATATATATATATATATATATATATATATATATTTATATACATATATGTATATATATTCATAAATTATATATATATAATTTTAACATGCATTTCTATAACTTATTAGATATTATAGTTTGAACTTGATTCCATATGTTTATTAGCCATTGCTTGATCAACAACTTGTTTGTTCATTTTGTTTGTTCAATTTTGAAAAATTTTTATTTTTCTTACAGATTTGCAAAACATGGATTACATTTATTAATATAAATAATAATAAAGGCTTACATTTATTAAACCCTTATTTTGTTCCAGGTGCTAAGAATTTTTTAATTGGTCCCATATATTGTAAATATTTTATCTGAGTTTAGTATGTGTCTTTAATCCTTATTTAAACAATATTTCCACTTAAAAACTTATAGAGGCTTTAAAAATTATGAGGTAAATCAATAAGTTATGGTTTTTGTTTGTTTGCTTTAACATATTAAAAAACTTTATGCTACTAAAAGTCAGATTAACACTGACCTTAATTTTTTCTAGTTCCCTAAAACTCAAATTAATCATATACACATACATAAATATGAGTATTTACAAATGGCTTTTTACCTACAATGTAACTATCTTTTCTATTTTAAGAAAGCATTTTACCTTTTTTAAAAAATTATCTTTAAAAGTACAGATAACTTTAAAAAGTGGTGGTGGGGGTGTGTGGCTAAGACCACAATCCCATCAACCTGAGACAGTCTCTATTAACATTTAGAGCAAAGTGAGATGGTTTTCTATACATATATATATATATATATATATATATATATATATACATATATATATAT
The DNA here is from genome assembly GCF_001890085.2 of Hipposideros armiger. NCBI lineage: Eukaryota > Metazoa > Chordata > Mammalia > Chiroptera > Hipposideridae > Hipposideros > Hipposideros armiger. The sequence goes on along the minus strand of NW_017731400.1, from coordinate 4,349,482 downwards.
ATATATTTTTT
>NW_017731400.1:4336997-4345781 GCF_001890085.2 Hipposideros armiger | reverse complement strand
GTATCTATATATATCCTTAAGTTAAAAAAATTTTGTTGGACTATCCAGTTTAACAGAGTTTGCCCTAACATTTAGAAAGTATGTTGTAAGACAAACTATTATCTTAGTGCAGAAAATAATACACATTTCATTCTTTAAGAATATTGCCATTTTTCTGATGTTAACCTAGAGGGAAATCATCCTTCTAATAATGAGAAGTTAAAATTGAGGCAAAAAATACATGAAGGCAGATCAAATACAAAATGTCTAAATAGTTTTAAGTAAAGAAAAAAGGTTCAATTTATTTTTCATATAAAAGGAAGGAGGCATATTAAAATTCTCGTAAGTAGTAATATTTTTATTAGTTTCAAGTGTACAAAACAACATAGTGATTAGACATTTACATACCTCACAAAGTGATGACCCCAACAAATTTACAACCCACCTGACACTGTACATAGCTATTACAATACCACTGACTATATTCCCAATGCCATACTTCACATTCCATGACTATATATTTTTTTAAAAATTACAGTTGACATTCAATATTATTTTATATTAATTTCAGGCATACAGCATAGTAGTTAGGCATTTATGTAATTTTTGAAGTGATCCCCCTGATAAGTCTAGTACCTATTAGACACTATTTTAGCTTTTACAGTATTATCGACTATATCTCCTATACTGTATTTCACATCCCCGTGACAATTTTGTGACTACCAATTTGTATTTCTTAATCCCTTCACTTTTCTCACCCAGCCCTCCAATCCTCCTTCCATCTAGCAACCATCAGTTTGTTCTCTGTATTTATGAGTCTGTTTCTGTTGTGTTTGTTCGTTTATTCTGTTCATTAGATTCCACATATAAGTGAGATCATATGATATTTGTCTGTCTCAGTCTGACTTATTTCACTTAACATAATACCCTCTTGGACCATCCATGTTGCTGCAAAAGATAAGATTTCATTTCTTTTTATGGCAGAGTAATACTCCATTGTATAAATGTACCACAATTTTATTTATCCAATCGTCTATTTATGGGCATTTCAATTGTTTTCATTTCTTGGCAATTATGAATAGTGCTGCAGTAAACATAGGGGTGCTTATATTTTTTCAACTAGTGTTTTGGATTTCTTTGGATAAATACCTAGGAGTGGATTTGCTGGGTCATAAGGTAGTTCTATTTTTAATTTTTTGAGGAACCCCCATAGTGTTATTCATAGGGGCTGCACCAATTTGCAATCCCACCAGCAGTGCACAGGGTTCCCTTTTTCTCCACATCCTCACCAACCCTTGTTGTTTGTTGATGTATTGATGATGGCTATTCTGACAGATATGAGGTGATATCTCATAGTGGTTTTTATTTGCATTTCTCTAACGATTATTGATGTTGAGTATCTTTTCATATGTTTATCTACCATCTGTATGTCCTCTTTGGAGAAATGTCTATTCCGGTCCTCTGCCCACATCTTAATTGGATTGTTTTTTTGTTGTTGAGTTGTATGAGATTTTTTTATAAATTTTGGAGACTAACCCCTTATCAGGTGTATAATTGGTAAATATCTTGTCCCATTCAGTAGAATGTCTTTTTATTTTGTTTCGCAATGAAAAACAGAAAAAATAGTCATGACTTTTATTTCCCTTGTCCGAGGAGATATATCAGTAAAAATATTACTAAGGCTAATGTTGGAGAGTTTGCTTACTATATTTTCTTCTAGGAGTTTTATGGTTTTGGGTCTTACATTTAATTCTTTAATTCATTTTGTTTATTCTTGTATATGGAGTAAGAAGGTGGTCCAGTTTCATTATTTTTGCATGAATCTGTTCAGTTTCCCCAGAACCATTTATTGAATAGACTGTCTTTACCTCACTGTATATTCTTTCTTCCTTTGTCATAGACTACATGACCATGTTAGCATGGATTTATTTTTGTGCTCTCTATTTTGTTTTATTGATCTATGTGTCTGTTTTGATACAAATACCATGCTGCTTTAATTACTATGGCCTTGTAGTATAATTTGATATCAGGTAGCATGATACCTCTAGCTTTGTTCTTTCTGAAGATTGCTGTAGCTATTTGGGGTCTTTTATGGTTCCATATAAATTTTAGGATTATTTGTTCTAGTTTTGTGAAAAATGCCATTGGTATTTTGATAGGATTGCATTGAATCTATGTATTGCTTTGGGTACTATGGACATTTTAACTATATTAATTCTTCCTATCCATAATCACATATATGTTTCCATTTATTTGTATCTTTTTTAATTTCTCTCTTCAATATCTTATAATTTTCTGATATAAGTCTTTTACTTCCTTGGTTAAATTTATTCCTAAGTATTTTATTTTTATTTTTTTGATGCAGTTGTAAATGGGATTATATTCTGACTTTCTCTTTCTGATAGTTTGTTATTGTGTATAAAAATGCAACCAATTTCTGAATATTAATTTTGCATCCTACTTCTTTACTAAATTCATTGATCAGTTCTAATAGTTTTTTCTTTCTTTCTTTTTTTGGTGGAATCTTTGGAGTTCTCTCTATATAGTATCCTGTCATCTGCAAATAATGACAGTTTTACTTCTTCCCTTCCCATTTGGATGTCTTTTAGTTCTTTTTCTTGTCTGATTATTACAGCTACGACTTCCAATACTATGTTGATTAAAAGTGGTAAAAGTGGAAATCCTTGTCTTTTTCCTATCTTAAGGAGAATGATTTTAGCTTTTCCCCTTTGAGTATGATGTTAGCTGTGGGTTTATCATATATGGCCTTTATTACACTGAGATATGTTCCCTCTATTCCCACTTTGCTGAGAGTTTCTATCATAAATGGATGCTGGATTTTGTCACATGCTTTTTCTGCATCTACTGATATGACCATATGATTTTTATTTTTCATTTTGTTTATGTGTTGTATCATGTTAATTGATTTGTGGATATTGAACCAATATACCAGGAATGATACTGGATATTGAACCTTGTATACAAGGAACGAATCCCACTTGGTAGTGCTGTATGATCTTTTCAATGTATTGCTGAATTTGGTTTGCTAATATTTTGTTGAAGATTTTTGCATCTATGTTCATCAGGGACATCAGCCCATAATTTTTTGTTTTTGCAATGTTTTTGTCTGGTTTTGGAATAGGGTAATGGTGGCCTCATAAAATGAACTTGGGAGTCATCCCTCTTCTTGCATTTTTTTGGAATAGTTTGAGGAGAATGGGTGTTCATTCTTTTTTAAATGTTTGATAAAATTCACCTATAAAACCATTTGGTCCAGGACTTTTGTTTTTTTTTGAGCTTGTTGATAACTGATTCAATTTCATTGTAGTAATTGGTTGGTTTAGGTTTTCTGTTTCTTCTTGATTCAGCCTTGGAATATTATATGTTTCTAGAAATTTATCCATTGCTTCCAGATTGTCCAATTGTTGGCATATAGTTGATCATAGTATTTTCTTAAAATTTTGTGTATTTCTGTGGTGTCCATTGTCACTTCTCCTCTTTCATTTCTGATTTTATTTATTTCAATCCTCTCTCTTTTTTTCTCAATGTGTCTGGTTAAAGGTTTGTCAATTTTGTTTATCTTTTTTATAAAACAGCTGTTGGTTTCATGATCTTTTGTATTTTTTTAGCCTCTATTTTGTTCATTTCTGCTCCAATCTTTATTATCAATATTTCTGTACTGTACTCATTTTGGGCTTTTATTGCTGTTCTTTTTCCAGTTCCCTTAGATGTAAAGTTAGACTGCCTCTTTGAGATTTTTCTTGTTTCTCTAGGTAGGCCTGCATTGCTATGAATTTTCCTCTCAGGACTGCTTTCATTGTTTCCCATAGATGTGGGTCATTGTGATTTCATTTTTGTTTGTCTCAAGATACTTTTTGATTTCTTTGTTGTTCTCATTGTTTAGTAGCATGCTATTTAGCCTCCATGTATTTGTGTGCTTTCTGGGTTTCTTCTTATAATTGATTTCTAGTTCATACCATTGTGGTCAGAGAAGATGCTTGATATGATATCAATCTTCTTAAATTTATTGAGACTTGTTTTGTGACCTAATATGTGGTCTATCTTGGAAAACAACTTCATGTGCACTTTAAGAGAATGTATATTCTGCTGTTTTTGGGTGAAGTGCTCCAGAAATATCAATTCAATCCATCTAGTCTACTCTGTCATTAAAGGCCACTGTTTTTGTGTTGATTTTCTGTCTTAAAGGTCTGTCCATTGGTGTCAGTGTGGTGTTAAAGTCTCCTACTATGATTATGTTACTTTTGGTCTCTGTCTTTATATCTGTCAATATTTGTTTTATATATTTAAGTGCCCCTACATTGGGTGCATACGAGGTCTGCAGTTAAGTTCGTGAACTCATCCTAGAAAAAGTGCTCCATACCTCATTGCTGAATATCACTATGATCACCTTCAGTGTACTCCTCTTGGGAAGCTATGCACCAATGCCAGCATCTTGTCCACCCTTTAAAGCAATTTTGGAACTCTTTTCCTGGAATGGCCATCAGAGCTTTCATTTACCCTCGATGTCCTGAATGTCATCAAAATGTCTTCTTTTCAATATTTCCTTTTTCTTAGGGTAAAGAAAGAAGTCATTAGCGGCCAGATCAGGTGAGTAGGGAGGGTGTTCCAATACAGTTATTTGTTTACTGGCTAAAAACTCCCTCAAAGACAGTGTTGTGTGAGCTGGTGCATTGTCATGATGTAAGAGCCATGAATTGTTGGCAAAAAGTTCAGGTCATTTTCGTCTAACCTTTTTTTTAAAGATTTTATTGGGGAATTGGGGAAGGGGAACAGACAAATTGCTGGTTTTTTGTTCTTCAGTCTAGTTGTGAAGGACGTCGCTTCACTGGCCCATGCTGGTATTGTGATCATTGCACTTTTTCCAGGTGAGGGAGTCGCTCACTGGCCATTGCATGGCCACTCACAGCAACTCACAGCAGCCCAGCTCCAGGTCGAACTGTTGTTCACCATCTTAGCTATAGAGGGCGCAATGTCACTGGCCCTCATGTGGGATCTGAACTGCGGCCCTGCTCCTCAGAGATGGCATCCCAAGCCAGTTCATAACCAATGCACCACTCTGCCGGCCCTCGTCTAACCTTTACACGCAGCCTTTTCAGCACTTCCAGATAGTTAACTTGGTTAACTGTTTGTCCAGTTGGTACAAATTCATAACGAATCACCCCTCTGATATAAAAAAAGGTTAGCAACATCATTGCAACCAGTTCGCGAACTTCATTGTCAGATCTCGTAGATGTTTAGTAGGGTTATATCCTCTTGTTGGATTGATTACTTTGTCATTGTATCCTTCCTTGCCTCTTATTATAGTTTTCGTTTTAAAGTCTATTTTATCTGATAGAAGTATTGCTACTCCATCTTTTTTCTCATTTCCATTTGCATGAAATAAGTTTGTTGATAACTGATTCAATTTCATTAGTAGGAATTGGTTGATTTTCTACCCTTTTACCTTCAGTCTATGTGTGTCTTTTGATCTGAGGTGTGTTTCTTGTAGACAGCATATGAATGGGTCTTGTTTTCTTATTCATTTCAGCTGTCCTATTTCTTTTGATTGGAGGATTTAGTCCATTTACATTTAAAGTAATTACTGATAAGTACATAGTTATTACCATTTTGTAATTCATATTTTTGATCTTTTGTTTATTTGTTTTCCTCTTTCTTCTTTTTAAAGACGTCCTTTTAACATTTCTTGCAATACTGGCTTGGTGGTAATGAATTCCATTAGCTTTTTCTTTCCTGGGAAGCTCATTATCTTTCTTTCAATTTTAAATGACAACCTTGCAGGGTAGAGTAGTCTTGGTTGTGTAGGCCCTTGTTTTTCATCACTTTGAATATTTCCTGCCACTCCTTTCATGTCTGCAGTTTCTGTTGAAAAATCAGCTGATAGTCTTATGGGAGCTTCCTTGTGAGTAACTAGTTGTCTTTCACTTGCTGCTTTTAGGATTCTCTCTTTGTCTTTAACTTTTGCCATTTTAATTATAATGTGTCTTTGTGAGGGCCTGCTTGGTTCATCTTGTTTAGGATTCTGTGTACTTCCTGTGCTAGTATGTCTATTTCCTACACCACATTAGGGAAGTTTTCAGTCATTATTTCTTCAAATATGTTCTTGATCCCTTGCTCCCTCTCTTCTCCTTCTGGTATTCTTATGATACGAATGTTGCTATGCTTGCTGTTGTCCTAGAGGTCTATTAAACTGTCTTTTTTTTTCATTCTTTTTTCATTCTGTTGTTCCAACTAGGTGTTTTCTTCTACCTTGTTTTCTAAATCATTGATTTGATCCTCAGCTTCATCTAATCTGCTGTTAATTCCTTCTAGTGTATGCTTCATTTCAGTTATTGTATTCTTTATTTCTGATTGGTTCTTTTTTCTGGTTTCTATAGCCTTCTTTATGGTTACTATCTCTTTGCTGAAGTTCTCACTAAGTTCCTTAAGCATTTTTATAACCAGTGTTTTAAAGTGTGTCTCTGGTAGGTTGGTTGCCTCCATTTCATTTAATTGTTTTTCTGGAGGTTTCTCCTTTTATTTGGGACATGTTTCTTTGTTTCCTCATTCTGGTTGCTTCTCTGTGTTTGCTTGTATGTATTAGATAAATCTCCTATGTCTCTGAGTCTTTGTAAGGTGTCCTTAGGTAGTATGTGTCCTGGGTGGTCCAGTGGAACAGTCTTCCTGATCACCTGTTCCCAAATTCCTGCATGTCAGCCACCTGTTGAGTCAGAATAAGGGCTGTCATTTTGAGATGGGTCAGACACAATTCTAATTCACAAGTCTTTCCAACATTCTAGTTTATTACACCAGTCACCTTTGTTCACTTCTGCTACTTGCCTGGCCCCTATAGACATTGCTTTTGTGACCTCTGGTTTAAGTGACTATTTATAAATAGGCTACAAAGATCCAACAAAGTTAAATTGAGTTCTTTTTCCAATAAAATTAGTTAGCACCTGGCAGCAACAGGGATTTTTCTTACTCCGATTGATAATCCCCAGAGCTAAAGATATTTCCGTCCAAATAATATAGTTGAGGTAAATCACACAACATCATTTGTATAATATGTTCTGCAACAAGTTTACATCCATCAACATTTCTCCTTTTTACTTGTTAACTCACAAATTTTGATTATCTAATCATGAACAAGCAATTCTAATTTATATCAATTGCTTAAAGACTTACAATTTCTTCTTTAATTGAGTCTCATTTCCTTGTTTCCTCAATGGAACAATTAAATGTGCATGGGATTTTGCAAAAATTAATTTGGATATAATGAATGTTCAGATTTGGGAGAAAGGTCAACTTTCTTATTCATTCTAGCCATGATTGAAAAATATTCATTCTGTCTCTCACTCATCAAATATTTGAGCAGAGATCCCGTGCCAGGCACTGTCTTAAATACTGAAGATTCCAAAATGAATCAGCACAGGCCCTGACCTAGGGAAGCTCACTATAGTAGGGAGACAGACACGAAAAACAGTCCTTACAACACTCCATGATAAATATTATAATTGAATTATGAACAAAGAGCAATGCGAGTGAGTGACTAGGTGTGTCTGAGAAGTAGAAAAGAAAGGCTTATCAGAGGAAGTAGCATTTAAACTTGCTCTTAAAAGGATAACTTAAGTGTTGATAAAGAAGAGGAAGGAAGTCTTTGTGGTTTCTTGTATAAACCATACTACCCCCCAAACTCCCTCTGGTTTCCATGCCTCAAATTCTTGCCTTCAGTAATCCATTCTCTACACCCATCTTTCCAAAGCAAAATCTGATTGTTGGTGTCCCATGCTCTTCATGATTAATGCAGACCCCTCAGCTGGCATCCAAGGCCCTTGTTATTCTGAGCCCCTACCTGTACTTGTACATCCAGTTCCAGTCCCTATCATGTCTCCCAGGCAGGGCATGAAAACTCCAAAGAACATGCTATCTCATGCTTCCATGTCTTTTGCAGGAGTTTCCTCTGCCTAATGCTTCTTTCCACCGCACTCTGGGAATACCTCTATTAGTACCTATCCACTTTACAGTAAAGCCTAGTTATTTTGTCTGGGTTCATCCAAAAGACTGTTGGATCATAATAGCTCAGCCCAAAGCACTTAGCACAAAGCAATTCTCAGTATCTGCTTTTGGTGAATGAATGAATGAAAAAAAGATTGTCATGCTTACTGTAGCTACAGGTCAGGGGATAAGAGATAAACTAGAAGAAGAAGAGATACATAAGGTAGTACATATGTAACTATATCTGAGAATATTATATATACATTAAATGATACTGCTAAACCTCTGAGATACCGTCCTCTTAAATTTAGGAGTATATCATAATTAACAGGTTTCAATATTTTGACTTAAAGGAACCCTTGTTAAATTCTGATAATAAAGGAAAATAGCACATGACCTGACAGTAGCATCAGAAATATCAATGGCTTGAAGTAAAACATAATGATGGCTACATCTTTGAAGGCAATGTCTTTTCAAGGCTTACATCTATGCCATTTCTATTTACTCTTCCTGATTCCGAATCTCACTTACTATCTATGAGGTCTCAGGTCTCTATAGCTCTAATTCTGGACCTAATTTTTCTCAAAAGTTGGGCGTTCTAGATGCAATTTGGTATCCTGCATTGGATCCTGACAAAGAAAAAGAGCATTAGTGGGAAAACTGGGAAAATCCAAATGAAGTCTGTAGTTTAGGTAATAGCAATATAATATATAAGGTTAAGTTTTTTTTTGTTTTTGTTTTAATTTTTTTATTGGGGAATTGGGGGATGGGAACAGCGCTGGGGAATTGGGGAAGGGGAACAGACAAGTTGTT
>NW_017731400.1:4270302-4336847 GCF_001890085.2 Hipposideros armiger | reverse complement strand
GGCAGCCCAGCTCCAGGTTGAGCTGTTGTTCAGCATCTTAGCTGTAGAGGGCAGTGTCACTAGCCCTCATATGTGGGATCCGAACCAGGGCCCTCTGGTGTCCCAAGCCAGTTCTTAACCATTGCGCCACTCGGCTGGCCCAAGGTTAAGTTTTTAATTATCACAAATGTACTGTAGTTATGTAAGATGTTAATATCTACAGAAACAAAGGAGAGAGTACACAGGAACTCTGTTCTGTCTTTGCAGCCTTTCTGTATACCTATAATTATTCCAAATAAAAAGGTTATTTTTTAAAAGTTGGAGTGTGATAAGACTTAAATTTAGAGCATATGTATCACCTACAGAGAAATTAAATTCACTCAAAGATGGACTCCGATGTAATACTACAATGTGTTATGGCTTAGGCACCCCCAAATTGCAGAGTACTGATGGCTTTCTTTATAAACATCCTTCTATGCTACTCTTAGCCTTCGAGACTGACTGAATTTTATATTTGTATTTGTAGACCAGGGAAAATTCACATGACTCTTGGTTTTTATGCGTATTGTCTTCACCCAGAACTGATATTCCCAGGATCCCTCATTAAACTAGAAAAGTTACTGGAAAGTAATCCATGCTCCTTTAATAATAACACTAAACAAAGAACAGCAAAGACAAACAAACAAACAAAAGCATTTGCAGTAGAAATTCTTTGGTGGTGTATTTCTCTTTCTTTTTATTTTTTGTACCAGTGATCATGTTTGTTATGGAAAATTTAGGAAGTTAAGACAAAAAAAATTATTTTGTTTTTGTTACAAATTAATACTTAATGTGATAAGTAAGGGGAAAAGGAAGAATTCAGTGTACTGTCATTACATGGCATTTAAGGTGACTGTGCAACAGAATGAAATGCTAAATTATGTTATGATAAGCAGATGTTTCTAGGTAATGTCAGTAAACAGTATACCATTTAAAATAGCAGGAAGCATGCTTCACTGGGATACTCCCATGGTTTGCACCTATACAAATACAATCTGCATAATTGAGAATCAAAATTTTTAAACATCCATTGACTTAAAATAACAGATAATTAGGAAAAGTAGCTGCATAATTTATACTGTAGAGAATCTAAGTTTAAAAATAAAATTATTAAGTGATTCACTCTTCTACAAGACCACAGGCCAGTAAAGAACCTCTTCTCCCCAAAGCCACCAAAAGGAGCATTAACTCTGAGAATATGAGAAAATAGCATGCTTATACATGTGATTCTGAAATCCATAGGATCAAACAGAGGAGGAACTAGTGGGCATGACCTAAGTGGGAAAATTGTTGCTAAATCCCTACAAAGCCACTGGGCACATGAGGAGACCAGACTCATAGCGAGAATTTCTGGGTAGTTATCAGAGCTGTTTCCTGCCCACAGTTGAGAAAGTGTAAAACAGGTGACCTCACAGCCCAACTGGAAACACCTGATCCGGGGTAGTCAGAGCTGAAAAGAGGGTTGCAGGTGAGAGAAATTCTAAAGGACAAGTGTTGATGTCAAAGTACTTGTATGCTGGCTGATGAAAGTGCTCAGAGAACTATGGGCATGCCACAAAGCTCTGTGCAAAACTGAGCCTAGAAGGTGTCCCTACATCAATAGATACTCTGTTAGAGCTCATTCATTCATTTCATGTGTCCTATTTACAAGGAAATCCAGGGATCAAATGATGAGTAAGAAAAAGAGAGAAAAGTTTTCACTTACAGATTTTTGAGAAAAATCCTTCTGTAATGCATTCTTCCAGGTGGAAAGTAAGCTTTTTGGATAACTGCATCATCTCCATCAAGTCACTGAAAACACAGAAAAACAAAATTTCTTCTTGGAGGAAATTATTATTATACATGGTGCCCTACCAGATTGAACTTAGAAGCAGGTGATAATATATTTTTTTACCCAAAATGATACGTTCCTATCTATATTTTGAATCCATAAAATTAAAAAGTCTTCCTACTTTCCTATGCTTTTGGTCCCAGGGTACAAAGGATAAACTAAAAAATGAGGCTCCCATTTCTAATGGTTTTTGTCCTTGTATGTGAGGTTTCTTCCAGCCTGTACCATATTCACAGCATTTGATTTGACTAAGGCACTTCCTGCTCTTTGAAACTATTTTTTCCCCTGACTTCCTGTTTCACTGGTCACTCTTCTCACTCTGTTTTCGCTTCTTCCTCTTCTCCCCAACCCCTGAACATTGAAGTGATACAGAACTTGATCCTTGGACCCCCTTCTCTAGCTACACTTTCTCCCTAGAAGACATTATCCAGTTTTGTGGTTTTTCACAAACCATTAATGTGGAGAGTATTATTCCCAAATTTGTATCTCCAGCGCAAACATCTTGCCTAAATTCGAGATTCTTAGATCTCTAATTATCGTATTTCTCCATGTATAAGATGCACCCTTTTTCGAAAAATTTGGGGCCTAAAAACTGGGTGCGTTTTATACAGTGGCTGTAGATTTCAAATGCCATAGATGGAACTGAGGACAAGGCAATATATGAAGACAGTGATTCGTCATCACACACAGATGAGGACAAGCTAATGGTTTGGAGTTTTAACAGTGATGAGGAGTTGTATGAATTTTATGATAAATAAAACCTGAGTTCAATAACTTTATGTAATACATTTTTTTTTCAAATTTTGGGCCCCAAAATTAAGGTGCGTCTTATACATGAGAGCGTCTTATACATAGGGAAATATGGTATCTGCTCAAAATTGCAATTTGCAATCAGTAGGCATCTCAACTGAATATGGGAAGAACTAAACTGTTCTTCCCCCAACCCCACGCCTCACACAGCATTCTCCATCAATAAATGTCAACTCTGTCCTTCTATTTGTGAAGACCAAGAACTACAGCATTTGTCGACTCCTCTTTCTCCTAACAACCCACATTCATTTCATAGACAAATCCTACAGGCCATAGTTTCAGAATGTATGTAATTATTTCTCACCACCATTGTTGAATCAGCCTGGTCAAAGCCTGGTTGTTACAGTAGCCTCCTTCCTACCTCTGGTTTTGTGTTCCATAGAATGCTGTCAACACACCAGCTAGTGGTCCCCCCTATGGCTCTCTATTTCCTATTGACCATTGCTTAAAAACTAGACTAACAAGAGCATTGATATTATTCTTAGAGATGGTAAATCATGATGGCTTCCAACCTAACTTTTTGAAAACAAGACCCCAAATGAACTAGTAATTAATTAGAAGTGTGGAATATTGGAGTTGAGCAGAACCTCCTAGATCAAAAGTTTTTCCTGCCTTTTTTATTTATTGATTTATATGATCATCATTATGTGTGATAAGAACACTTAACATCTACTCTCTTAGCAAATTTTTCAATATTCAATGCAGTATTGTTAACTGGGGGCTCGCTGCTGTACTCTCTCTGCAGGTCTCTAGAATTTATTCATCTTGCATAACTGAAATTTTGTACCCTTTGATTTTATCTTCAGATAACTTATTAACTATGGAAGCTGCATCATTCAGCTTCATAAAAGTATGTTTATGTAACTTCAGTTTTAAAATAAAGTACTAGAGTTAATAATATGTTTTTCATGCTCATAACTCGGTTGAATTTTGAGATCTTTTAGGGAGTGGCTCATGTTGCTCGAACGGAACTCTGTGAAGAGTTTTCATTGTCAGAAAATGGGCTCCACCCTCCTCTTTGCTGGCTGTGATAAACAGTAATGCCAGAGCTGCCATGGTGGTTACACTGTGTGGGGAATTCTCCAAAGTGAAACTTGGCTGGATGAGCTCTACTCCGCTTTTCACTCTTAAGAGTCCATATTTGGAGAACCAGTTTACCCTGCTCATCTTGGTTTTTCTGCATTTATTTTTTATCAATTTCTTGCCCTGACACTCCCTAGCTTGATTCTAAGTTTGAAAATATAGCATACACATGCATGCTACTATTTAAATCATTAGTGATTAGTCTTCTGAAAGTTAGTATATATGTATACTTACAGGAATAGATATTGATATAGTTATAGATTATTAATCTTTGCCTCTCGTTGACTTCTTTGCTCTTTTAAAGTTCTTCATCTACATTTACTCTGTTGATTGCAACTGCTGATTTCACTCAGTCTTTCATTTTGACATGATGCCTCTAAGGATTGTGAAAATTAAATGATATATCTAATGTGAAGCCATATCATAGTGCCTAGTGCATAGCCACAGTTCAACAAATGGTAGCTATTATATGCTGTCACATCATCAACATCTATCTCCACTTTGTTCCCTCCCCAATTCATTCCCATTTCATAGTGTGTCAACTCCTGAAATTTTTGTACAAATAACTCTCAAAAAATTCTGTCTTGAATTATCTACCCTTACCTACAGGCTTGATGAAATTCCATATGTACAGTGTTTGCTTTTAAAATTTATTATTATAGAGCCGGACGAGTGGCTCAGTTGGTTAAGAGCTCACTCAAGAGTGTGAGCTCTGAGCAACTAGCGGTTCGATTCCTGGCCTGAGCTGAGCTGCCACTGAGCTGCCAACAGGTGGCAGGATGGCTCAGCTAAAAACAAAACAAACAAATAAAATTTATTATTATACTTACTATTGATCAGGCCAGCATTTTTCAAAATGTGGCCCTTGAACCAATGTGCTCTGATCACCTGAAGCAGAATAACTACGGGTGGTTCCCAGATATCTGTATTTTAAATAAGTACACAGAAGATTGTTTTATACACCAACATTTGGGAACCAGTGTTAGTCTATTTTCCATCCCTACCATTTTATCAGTGCCATCATTTTGGCAATGGTTTTTAAGATGGTGAAAGGAAGATGTATCTTACTACATCCTTACTGTAACCCATATTCGCTGAGTATAATCCTCTAAGACCTGTTAATCAGAAAATAGATATTATTATTATAAAGGTTTAAATTTTTAGAGGAAATAGAAGGACCTGGTACAAATTGGTAGATAATGAATGAATGATAATACAATGGATTCCAGCCTCCTCAGGGTTTAAGTATCTTAGGTATTTGAAGAGATGAATGAATGAATACACGCACTTCCCTAATTTGTGAAATCCAGGTAACATAGTTATAGGGGAACTGGTTATTTATTTTCCTGCTTTAATTAGAAGATTGATTTTGACAATGCACTGTCATTGTATACAAGGTAAGTTGTTGCAAATCCTTTTTAGAACTATATAGACTCTACTTCCTAGAAAAAAAAGTCAATAAAAATGTGGAAGATAACCAGAATTCATCTGTTCAATAAGGCTATGGCGTAATGAAACTAGTTTTCTTGGATGACTTATGGAAATAAGAACTGGTAATATAGAGACATACTTTGTATTGCAAAAACAACCACTACATGCATATAAATATCTTCTAAGTTGTAGATGAGACTCTTGCACTAGATGGTAATGTACAAGGCATGCCAAAGCAATTGAGATGCTTTAAAATAACTGCTGAATCTCTTGCAAGATGAAATATTAGTATTATTGACATAGGCCAAGGACCTTCATCACCAAGGCACCTGTTAATTTCTTTGCTGCCTATACTAAAGCGGTATTAGGCATTTAGAAGTGAAGATCAGTGAATCATTTTATGAAAACTATAATTGCAAAGGTATTTGGAGACTGTAAATTAAGAGGGTATAGCATGCACAGTGATGTAAGAATGCCATGGCATCAGAAATTTACGTTCAGAAGAGACCAAGATAATTTCCAGTCCTCCCACCAGGTCATTATATTCTGCATTAAATATGTGAATACAGGGAAAATTTTACATTTAGTAAATATTTACATCATGTTATAGCGTTATTAGTCTAGATTGTCATTAAAATAGCTCATAGGTTCAAAGATCCATCTCTAATATTCTTTGCCTCCTTATAGTTATATTCCTAAATGTCAGACCTGGATTCTTGCCCCCACCCCTCATATTTTCTTTTCTGTTTTCTCTGAAAAGTTTGTTCAGAGATATTTGTTTGTTCTGTTAGTGCCCAGTTACTTCCCAATCTCTAATCCAAATTCTTCTGCCAGCCATAAAATAGCCTTTATTCAGCATGTATTCTAATCATTGGTAGAATTATAAAAATTAAATGGCCAAGAGGAGAAGCCATATCTAGACTGTGATTTTTATTCCTAACAAGGAAATGAGAATAGGAAGAACTTCAGCCAATTTCCTTTTCTCTGCCATGTGCCATTTCACTTGTTGGTAGACTGTTGACACATGGTCTTTGGAGCCATACTTGCTCAACCTGTTTGCTCATCTCTAAACTCTGGAATTGTCTGAAAATTGACAAGAACAGCAAAGGTCAAACTGTGGTCACTACTTCTTCCCATTTTTTGAAACAATTCTAAGTTTCAAAGGACAGAGAACTTTTGTTTTTAGATTACCTAAGTCAGAAGGAAGACAGAGGCCTTCTTATAACACCTGTAGTAAAGATCTTAGAACTACCATTTTAATAAAATAATAACCACTCTTCTTCACTTCAACAGGACTGATAGAAAGATGCCCCAGGAATGATGGCTCAGCAAACATGCTATGGCAGAATGAAGGAAAAGTGCTATGTTATTGCTATTTCATATCCTTTCAGACATTAAATAAAGGATTTCTGAACACTTCGTTTGTAAAAGTGCTGTCTCATCAACAATAAATTAAAACATTAATCATATTCCAATTAAGAAAATGAAGAATCATTTTTATGCTAAGGACATTTCTACTCCAAGAACATTTTGCCAAAATAAATAAGTTATATTGGTGACATTATTACAATAACCATTTCTAAATTCATGTTGTTGAATGGGACCCTTCCTTGTACCTATCTAATTTACATAGTTCTGTTTGGTTGTTCAATAAAATAAATAAGCACCTGAATCTCCACAAAGAAATTTGATAAAAATTGCCTTTTCTAAGGACAAGAACAATATGATTTCACTCATATGCAGGATATAAACCAAAAAGTAACAAATGAGCAAACAAATCAAACAAACTCATAGACACAGATAACAGTATGGTGGTTACCAGTGGGGAAAGGGAGTGGAGGAAAGATGAAGAGGGTAAAGAGGGCCAAATATATGGTGATGGAATGAGACTAGACTTTAGGTAATGAACATACAATACAATATACAGATCATATATTATAGAATTGTATACTTGAAACTTACGTTATTAATGAATGTTACCCCAATAAATATAAAAATTAAATAAAGCTTCTCTTTTCTACTTACTTTTTCCCCATTTACATTTTTGCCATTCGGGGGTCACTACAGACTTCCAAAGAAAACCAGTTTGACCTAGGGGAATAAAAAGCTTGGGTCATTGTGGGTGAATATGATGAAATTTGGTGTGCAGAGGGGATATCAACTTCTTTGTCAAATTTATTTGTAACTGCATTTAAATTCTGGTTTTAGGAGATGGATGAGCAAGAAAATAAAGAGCTGAAAGAAAGAAATGGGAGGTTCAGCTTAGAGGTGAACCCTGAGTAGCTAGAGAACCAACAGGAGCAGAAGTACCGACATGATCCGACTCATCATGTACATAACAGTTCCTGTTCTCACTCATGCAGACCACAAGCTCTGCTGTCTACCCTCATGACCTCTCCGCCCCACACGTCCCTCACTTGAGGAATCTCTAGGAGATACATAATGTAAAGTTTTAGCACCTTTTTAAAGCTTTTTGCTAAGTGGACTAGAACCTTCCTGGGATATCAGCTGGCCCCGTGGACACACCACTACTACTGCTCCAACCTTTCTTCTTCCCATTTCAACAGGCCAGCCACTCTCTGAACATGTGCAAAACCTGCAGGTCACCTCTGAACAGCTCTTCATTAGCATGTCATCCTAGGAGATTGTGCCAACCCACCTGAGTAGCCATTTAAGCACTTGCTACATGAATAAGTCTCCAACTGACGTATAAAAAGTGACAAAAGATCAGGGAGAACTGGCCTTGCCCCTAAAATGCTTTTGACTTAGCTGAATATCTAAAACAAATCCTGACATACCTTAAAGAGAATTGCACAGTAGCATGTCAACAAGTGCGAACTCCCATGTAATGTTGAGATGAAATAAGTACATCAGATGTTGATGAAAATAGACATAAAAAAACGGAAACAAAAATATTTATAGTAAAGAGCTTGTTAAATAAGTTATGGCACATCCACATAACAGGATACTATGCAACCATAAAATTATGACAAAGACAAGTGACTATGCATATAGAAATATGTCCATGCCATATAAGGTGAGAAATTAGATTTCCAACAAGTATGCATTCCATAATAAAATCTTTGTTCAAGAAATAATGTCTATATGCATGGGGAAATATGCATAATAAAATGTTAACAGTGGTTATTTCTAGGTGTGTTTTTGTACATGACTATTTTCATCTTTATGTTTTTTCTGCATTTTATGATTTTTTGACCATTTATATATAATTTTATTATAAAATATAAAATCTATAAAGTTACTTTTACATAATTATAGTCAAGAGATAGATGGCTTTCTGTGTGAGGAAGCCATGTTACACTGAGTTCTACAATGTTTTTTGAAAGAGTTGGTGGCTGTGGATGGGAAGGAGAGTGAAAAATGGTTTAGATGTGAAGACTATCACGAGATGAGGAAGAAAAGTGCTAGTTGAATGTAAGGAAATGAAAGTTGAGTGAGGTGAAACAGAGAGAACAACAAGGGAGACCCTTGCAGTTTCAAGGGTCTCCGAGCTCCTACACATGCCATTCCCACTACCTGGAAAGCTTTCTTCCACTGATGAAATCATCTTTCAAGACCCAGCTCAAATAACTCTTGCTCTTGGAAGTTTCCTTTGACTCAGGCTTTGGTTTTGTCTCCACTGTGCCTGATACGCTTGTACTGTTACACAGAACATACTGTATGGCATCAATTCACATTTGATCTGTTTAAACCATCTGCTAAGCAGCAAGCTCCATGAAGAAATCCTTATTTTTCTTGAGCCCAGTCTTGTCATATAATAGATGGACAGTACGTGTTTGTGTAGGTTTGACTTGCATTGATTTGTCTTCAATTGAAACATAGAGAAGGATCAGTTAACAGAGAGCCTTAAAAGTGAGGATGATTCAGGAACCCAGGCTTGCCCAGAAAAAACAAACAAACAAACAAACAAACAAACAAAAAGTGAGGATGAAGAGTTAGGTTTAATATTATTCATAATATAGAGGTTTGATGCATATATCTTCTTGGTATGTGGGGATGCTTTTCCTAGAAGTTGGATAAAAAGAAGACATTACCATTCTTCCAGCTGTGCTCACCAGAGATGAGCGTTGGCAGTTTGGGGAAGACTGTTGATAGACAATGTTGGAAGGTGCCAAACATTGCCCATTTGATAATCTGTCAAAGGGCAAAATCATTTTATGTATTATAGGTTGTAGGTTCCTGATAAAGGCAGAACAATGGGTTGATGACCAATGGTAAAGCATTTCAACAAGTTACTTTGATATCATGTAACTCCCCAATCGTATGCCCAGAAGCCTCAATGACAACATACGAAGCTTTGTCACAATGTTGTCACAGTAATGGTCTTATTGTTCCTGATAACATGTGTTTTACTTTATGTGTAGAACATAGCACAAACCAAGTGAATCATGCATTGATATTGACCTAATGAACAAGATGTTTTTAAAATGGCAATATGGTTCCATCAGACCAAGTATTATCTAATGCTTTATCAAATGTTTAGATTATTCTGTCAGTTATATTTTAAGAAAAAAAATTCATAATGGCTTATAGTCTTTAAAGATTATAAATATCATGTAATTCTATATAAGGGAAAATAGTTCTACCTGTAATCCTTCTCCAAGTATGGTATTGTTTAAACTGGACTATTTTCATATACAATTACCAACATTGATCAAGTTCAAAGCCAACACAGTCCTTTTTCCTTTAATTTTGCAGTTTTGAAATTTTAAAATATTTTGTTATACATGTTTTGATAGTAGAAAATGTATTGGTTTATTATTTTTGATGCAAGTGAGTTTTCATGCTGTTCATTTACTTTCTAAAGTCATTTTCCTCTGTAGTTCCATAGTTTGCTGACATCGCAAGCCATCCAACAACCAAAGACCACTGTGTATGGGATCTACGAAACTGTCTCAAAAATTGCTCTTCAGGGGAAAAAAATGGAACTGTTTCTTGAATATCGTATCCATTCTTAGGAACCATGACCTAGATGTCAACAAAATGGGAAAGTTTTTTCTCTTAGCAAAGGCGTATTTACTGTGATGGATTCACATAGTATTCAAATCCAAGAAGCAAAATAATTTACTGTTTACGCGTCTTTCCTCTAAGTAGTTAAAATACCTTTAATGATACTTTTTGTATATTTAGGGATTGTTTTGTATTCACCTTAAAAAAGAGAGAAATATAACTAATACCCCTTTATCAGTGTAAGTCTAGCAACAGTTTTTGCTATGAGTATTATAGTTATTAGCAATGACTTTACTTGCTCAAAGAAAGAATATAGTACACAAATACATATCAACAGCTACCGGAATACATGTTAAATAAATAAATAAATAAATAAATAAATATTCTTGTCTTGGATTTCTCTACAACAGGACAAGGATGAGTTAAAGCAAGAACTTTGGCATCTTACTAACCATTTTTCCTATTACAAACTCTATTAAATAAAGGCATAGACATCAGTGGACAGAGTATCCATATACACAAGTGTACTGCCCCCTATTGTTTACTTACTGCCTTTTTCCTAGGGCTTTCAAAGCAGTTAATCCACACCCCATCCCTGTGAATCCTTCTTGATGCTAGACAGAGAATCTGAGTCTACAGCGATTGAGCCATAGGACTTTTAGAAGCAAAAATATGGTAGCTATCGGGACTTTTTGCTCCCTGCTCTGGAAGTGGCAGTACAATGTATTTAATCCTGGTTGTTTGTTTCTTGAGAAGGAAAGGGTGGTGAGGAAACACTGGTAGGCCATCCTGAATACAGAATGATGAGGCTTCTTATCTTCCCTATCCAGTGTGTTTGCCCCAGGCAGCTGCTAATGTGACGTAATTGAGGCAGCAGGGACTACAATAGGGTGAAGCACAGAGAAGAGAGTCCAGAACACACCTTTAGTTTTTGCTTAAGGGAAAATCTATTTCAAACTGTCAGGCTGGGCCCTCCTGGGAGCCTCGAGTCCACGTCAGAGCAATACAAAGCAGGGAGGAGTGGATGTGGTTTTTAGCAGAGTGCATTTCCAGCAAGTGATTAAATATGTTAACAAATCACCATGACAGCTGAAAATATTAAATCAGTACATGTTTCATAATCAGTACATGTTTCATGCCTACTTTGAGGGTATCTCACCAGCATTCAGTTAATGTTATGATACCTGACTGACAGCAGTATTATATGGAGTTGAGAGAGAGAGAGAGAAGGAGAGAGAGAGAGAGAAATGCCTATTTATGGAAGTTAAGGGACAAACTGGTAGATTCAGGGAAGGTACTCTTCTGAGACACAAATTAAATTTTTAAAAATTAATATTTTTAACAGCTTTATGGAGATATAATTGGCATTTAATAAACCACATATTGTGTCTATTATATATACAGAGGGTGCCAAAAAAATTTATACACATTTTAAGAAAGGAAAACACTGTATTAAAATTGTAATACTCAATATATACCGATAACAAAAGATGAATACAAGTCACATTTGACTTCTGTAATTACAAGAGGTGCTCAAAGTGGTTACATTCAGCGTCTAGACACTTCTGATTATGGTGAACTACTGCTTGAGAATAGATAACATCTCTTAAAATGTGTATACATGTTTTTAGCACCCCTAATACATCTATCTATCATCTATCTATCTATCTACAATATATCACAATTTGGTAAGTGTTGAAGTATTATATGCCTGTGAAACCACTACCACAATCAAGATAACAAATATATCCATCATTCTCATGCCCCTTCATTTCCTCATGCCTCTTCATGGCTCTTGGATATGTGATTTTATTTCTCTTGGATAGATACCTAGCAGTAGAATGAATGGGTCATACAGTATGTGTATGTTTAACTTTTTAAGAAACTGCCAAACTGTTTTCCAAAGTATTTTTTCTCAATTTACATTCCCACTAGCAATGTAGAGCGTTCCAGTTGTTCTACCATACACTTGTATTTAGTATGGTCAGTCTTTTTCATTTTAGCAGTTTTGGCAGGTGTGTAGTAATATCTCATTGCAATTTTGAAGCATGTCCCAAATGACTAGTGATTTTGTGAGATGTTTAATCTATTTATACCCTATTGTCATTTTAGTTAAGTTTTTTTTTAGCTGAGCCATCCTGCCACCTGTTGGCAGCTCAGTGGCAGCTCCGCTTAGGCCAGGAATCGAACCAGCGAACCTGTTGCTTAGAGTTCACACTCTTGAGCGAGCTCTTAACCAACTGAGCCACTTGGCTGGCCCTCCAAATGACTAGTGATCTTGAGCATCTTTTCATGTGCTCATTTGTCATTTGTATATCTCATTTAGTGGACTATCTGGTCAAGTCTTTTGCCCACTTTTCAACTGGGTTGCTTGTTTTCTTATTATTGAGTTTTTAGAGTTCTTCATGTACTCTTTGTATATGTTCTTTATATATTTTGGATGCACGTTCTTTTTTAATTAAATTTATTGGGATTGACATTGGTTAATAACATTATATAAGTTTCAAGTGTATAATTCTGTAATATATCATCTGTATATTGCATCACGTGCTCACCACCCAAAGTCTAGTCTCCTTCTGTCACCATATATTTGACCCCATTTACACACAATTTCTTTTTTGAAGAAATTTACAAACTGACTCTAACATTCATATGAAGTGCAACATACTCAGAATAACTTTGAAAATGAACAAAACTGGAGTCAACCAACACTACCTGATTTCAAAATTTATTATAAAGCTATAGTAACCAAGACAGTATGGTCGTGGTGTAAAAACAGACAAATAGACCAACAGGACTCAGAGGCCAGAAATAGACTCATACATATGCATAAACACTATTCAGCCAAAGTGCAAAGGCAATCCAATGGCAGAAGGACAGTCTTTTCTACAAAAGGTATTGGACCATTTGGAGATACATATTCAAAAATATTAACCTCAACTATATGTTGAATCATATACAAAACTAACCTCAAAGTGGATGATCATAGATCAAAACATAAAACCTAGAACCAGCACTGGCTACATAATTTGCAGGCCCAGTGCGAAATAAACATACAAACACCCTTGTTCAAAAATTACTCAGAAATTCAAGATGGTAACAGCAGAGCATTAAATCAAGCATGGGTCCTTCTAAGCGTGAGATCCTGTATGACTGCATAAGATGCACGCCCATGAAACCAACCCTGCCCCCCAAATTATAAAGCTTCTAGAAGAAAACATAGGAGAAAAAAACTTTGTGACCTTGGGTTATGCAAAGATTGCTTAGATGGATACAATAGCAAAAACATAATCTTTAAAAGAACAAACTGATAAATTGAACATTATGAAAGTTAAAAAATTCACTCAAAAGATTAAGTGAATGAAAAGACAAGCCACGAACTGGGAGAAAATATTTGCCAAAGATGAAAAAAATAAATGAACATTGTTTACATGCTTATCATGTGCCAGACAATGTTCTAAGAAATTTATACAAGTTCTTATACACGTATAAGAACACCTTATAAAGTAAATACAATTTTTATCCTCTTTTCATATATGAAAAGGCACGGGAATTTAAAAATCCTGCTTAATGATATAAAACTAGGAGCCAAAGTTGGAGCCCAGGCTGTCTGACTTCAGAGCACATGCTCTTGCATCTCCTAAGGTAAAAACAAATGACACACCTTTCTTCTCATTTTCTGTCCTTAATCTGTCTGAGGAGTGTTTTTTTTAAAAATCACCTATTTCTTATTTCAACAGACTACCTTTTAAAACTCCTGACGTAAGCATTTTTGATGACCACATCTGCCCAACTATGTTCAATGTATAACGTCCCCTTCTTATAAGCTTTTTCTAAGACCGGGCTAACCAAGAGGTTATCAGTGCTTCCGGGACTGGTATCAGCAACCCAAGGGTAGCACAAGTAAGTTTGTAATACTTAGTGCCAGATAAAGCAGCCTTGAGCTTGAATTGCCACATTGCTCAATTTACTCTTTTGGAGCAAGGGACATTCCTGCCACAGAGTACATAATGGTTTCTTATGCCTGCTGGAGGGAATGCCTGTGCCTCCTTCAGTGACCACTTGTATCTAGAAAGGAACCAAGGCATGGGAGCGCTCATGTTTATCTGTGTGTCTGAGCCCACCCACTGTTTCACTGCTGGCCATGGAGAAAGAAATATCAAGTCCTAAAAAGGCATTTGGACTGAATAGCACAATATGCTTGGATACCCTAGCTTCATGTAAACACAGGGCGATTGTGAATTCTGAGAGCCTGGGTGTTGCAGTTCAGCAAGGGTCTGATTAGCATCTAGAATGCATCCCAAGAAAGGGCTGCAGACCTCTTTGTCTGCAGGAGGGATGTACATATGACTCTGGGCACCAGGGCTTCCTAGCAATTCTATGAATATTTCATCCCAGTTTCCCATTGAGGAACATTCGGGTAGTCTCTAGCATTTTCCTGGCAAAGGGCTTTTGGCTAGCCCCGTTAATTTTTTTCTTTTTACAAGAGCGAGCGAAGAAGCATTTTGATGTAAAAGGAAGAGTCGTGGGAAACTAAATTTCCTTCTTTGCGTGGTAGAAATAATGTAGCTTGTATGGTTTTTCCAAAAGCTGGTAATTGCTGAGTAAACTGTTCTGAACTATCAGTGCTGAGCGTCTACTGGGACTTTAGCTTTGACGCCCTGTGTGTCTAAGAATCAAAAGTGTGTAGCCCCTGGTACTCTTGGTTTCAGGGACCAAAAAGCACAGGCTCTTATTCTTTATTTCCGTTGTATAATGTTTTATGTAGCACTTTAATTTTTAATGTCTCCGTGCCTTCTAACCTTCAAAAAGAGTAATACAATAACTGCTTCTGCCTACTCCACTGGCAGGATTTGGGGATAACATTTGGTATTCTTGTTCACGTGGCCAGGGTACGGGAACTTATGCCCCACGTAACTCAGCCTTTCTGACTTGAAGCTAGGCAGAGAGCAACTCCAGCAAAACCTGAAACTTGCAGCATTTGGCACTTGCCACATCCAGGGCATGGCTCTCTGAGATTTAGCAAAATCCAAAGAGATAAATATGATTGTCCCTTTGTGTCACATATTTAAAACTTAAATTTTATTTAATCAAGTTAGGATATGTAAAGTTTTGAAATCTGAATGTGCCCTGGGCGTATTAGCATCAATTTTTCCAAAACAGAGAAAAATCTTAGGTTTTAATTTTTGGAGTGGCTTTTAAACTCTAGGAAAGAGAAAAATCAGTGGAACAAAGTGTCTATTGATGTATCCATTTATTATCATCATCTGTGCTAACATTACCGGCTCCGAGATGATAGTTTACACACACTAGTGCTCCCTCGATCAACTTTCTATCGAAAATGACAGTATTCTCTCCGTGTGTATTCATATTAATTTAAGAATGTATAAAACTATGCCTGTATTTAGAAAAAAGCCTTTCTTTTGGGTTTTATAATTCTGTTTTTCTTGATAAGTGTGTAGGTAGATCATCTATGTATGCACGCGAGTAAAAATGTCCTGTGTTTTCAAACAACTATTAGAGGCAGTAATGCATAAGGATTAGGAGAGAGGAGGGCTGCTGCATCTACCTGTGAAACCAGCATTAAATAATTACTCCTCATTTCATCAGGAAAAAGCAATGTGCTCTGGGGAAATAGTGCAATAGTCATAAAGTACCCACGTGGCTAAACAAAACACCTGCCTGCTGCTGGTATCTCAGTTTTGGGAAGGGCAGGAGGGTTTCCTTACAGGGGGTAGACAGGTAGAGAAGAGGTCTGTATCTCCTTCTTTCAGTTATCTATACAAATGAAGGTGCCAATCCGTGTCATGTACACGAATGAAGAAAACTCTTGAGTTAATTCATCTCTTAGATTGTCTAAAGGTGGGAGGTTTGCGGGGTGAAGGCGCTCAAAATCCATGTCCCCATTGACTGAGAGTTTTTATGCTCATTTCTCATCTGAAGGGTTCGATTTTTTTCTTGAAGAGTTCACACACGGCCCGATCAAAGTTCATTGTGCAATTTTGTTTTGAACTTGAAGGACAGCTTTTCCATTAGAAATCTAACATAGAAACGTCCTTAATTAGCAGACTTTTCTGCAGGGTGGGGCTCAAGCAGGACTCCAGGGACTGGAAGTGTGAATTCTAATGCTTTGTTACAAAACGAGGAGACTCTAGATATTCTCAGAATTTTATTTAAAGGGTAATACGCTGACATGTGTGAAGCGGTGCATTAATGGCCTACATTAAGTTATAGGTATGAATTTTACATAAAACAAATTATTATATGTCATGATGGAATTTTAAATACTCTGTGCCCATGCATTTTTAATACTTACATGCTCTAATTTAATGCTTAAGGCAATTGCAATTCTTGGGCCCACTTTCGCATTTAGATGGGCAAAAGAAAAACCCTACAAAAACCCTACGACGTTTTCATTTCTATGTCCTTTCAGCAAAAATCTGCATTCGTCCTTCTTTTCCGCTTGTTTTACCAAGCTTTAACCTTTTTAAAAAGGAAAACGGAAAGGCTACACATTCCATTCCATCATTATGGTTTCGGCAATTGTGAAAAGGCGAATAACGAAACGGAGAGGAAAAAATACAGGAGAGAAGGGACGTGCCTTCTTGAACAGCGTCCTTCTTAAGGCACTGGCATCCCAGGGATGAGTGATGGGTGGCGGAGGGTCCCTAGGCGCCGCGCTACTAGGCACGGCAGGACATCCTCGAGCAGGGCCCAGCGCTCCCTCAGCAGCCTAAGCCGGGGGAGAATGAATTCCAGCTGCACATTCCCGCAGTTCTTCGCAAGAACTTCTCCCTGTCTTTCCCCTCCCTAGGGTACACACCAGCCTGGCTCGGCTCCCGCCCAGCTCTCTTTTCTCAGAGCCCCGACCCACGGCGTTGACGGAATGGAGTGCCCTTCCCATTGGCCCGAGTGTCATTCCCTGAGGTGGCACCGTCCGTCTGATTGGCTGGTCACCCCCGCCCACCCCTCCGTTCCCCCAGCACCGCCCGGAGCCTCCGCCCTCGCCGCCTCCCTCCGCGCGCCCGCCCGCCCGCGCGCCCAGCCCGACTCCTCTCGGTTAGCGCGGGGACCCGGCCGGCGCTCTGGCCCCGCCCCGGGGCGGCTCTATAAATACAGCTGCGCGGCGGGCCCTGCGAGAGCGGGGAAGAGGCGCGGTTGCGAGTCGGTCCTGGGAGCCGGGAAACCTCCGGCGAGGAGCGCGGCGGCCGGGCTGTAGTCGGAGCTCAGAAGGGAGTGACTAGGGACCCCGGTGGGCTGCTTTCCTTCCGGTGCTTTTGATTTTTCTTACCTTTTGGTCCCGGCCGAGTGTCGCCCACAGAGCAGAGATCCCCCTAGCAAAACCCGGAGCGACCCTCCCGTCAGTTGGGCGCGGGATCGCCGGAAGCTTCCCGGTGCCCGGAGCGCGGACCCAGCGCGCCCGGCGCGAAGGCGAGCGGAGCGAAGCCGGCCGCGGGCGGGGGCCGGGCGCTTGCCTGCCTCCCTCGCTCGCCCCAGCGGGTCTGTTCGCGCAGGGCGCGGGGCGTGCGCGATGAAGGCGGTGAGCCCGGTGCGCCCCTCGGGCCGCAAGGCGCCGTCGGGCTGCGGCGGCGGGGAGCTGGCGCTGCGTTGCCTGGCCGAGCACGGCCACAGCCTGGGCGGCTCGGCGGCCGCGGCGGCGGCGGCCGCTGCAGCGCGCTGCAAGGCGGCGGAGGCGGCGGCGGAGGAGCCGGCGCTCTGCCTGCAGTGCGATATGAACGACTGCTACAGCCGCCTGCGGAGGCTGGTGCCCACCATCCCGCCCAACAAGAAAGTCAGCAAAGTGGAGATCCTGCAGCACGTTATCGACTACATCCTGGACCTGCAGCTGGCGCTGGAGACGCACCCGGCTCTGCTGAGGCAGCCGCCCCCGCCGGCGCCACCGCACCACCCGGCCGGGACCTGTCCGGCCGCGCCGCCGCGGACCCCGCTCACCGCGCTCAACACCGACCCGGTGAGAGGCCTGGCGCCGGCCCAAGCGGACGCCACGGGGGGTCCAGGAGGGTGGCGGCGGGGTGGCCGGCCGCGGGCGCTCCCCTTCCTTGGGGCCGGGGCGGCTGAGAACGGCAGCACCCCCCCACCACCCCTTTTCTTGGGGCTCCTGGTGCCGCCAGAGGCCGGCAGGGCGCAACGAGCGGCTCTTAGTCAACGCGCAGGGTGGGATGGGGCTGAGCGCCTCCTGGGCTGTCAAGTCCAGCCTGTGCCCGGGGGATGGAGGGGTCCCCAGGGCTGCAGGCTCTGGTGGGGACGTTCGCGCACCAGCCTGGTTTCGGACAACGAATCCAGGACGGTGATGAGCGCTGTGTTTGCGCCCGCTAACCTTTCCCTTGGTGTTCCGTTGCTGTTCCAGGCCGGCGCGGTCAACAAGCAGGGCGACAGCATTCTGTGTCGTTGAGCCGCCCTGTCCAGGTGAGCGCGCCTTTTCCTTCTCCAGTAGCAGATCACCAGAGACGCCCGTCCTCCGGGGCTTCCGGTGCCAGGCACCGCAGTGTTCTTTGCCCCCCAGCACTTCTGAGGGCAAACTCGCAGGGAACCGGACAACCCCCCCCCCCTTTCCCTGCCACCCAGTTAGCAAGCGAACCCGTACGTCGCTTTAGTAATTGGGGCTTCACTTTAAATGGGGACGGATCAGTTCCTGTTTCCACCGTCCCTGTGACCCGCAGGCTCTAACTGCCGTCCTCCCTGCTGAAGACTTGGAAACTGCCCGATGACCCCCCCGCGCATTCGGGCACCCACAAAGCGGGACGCGGGCAAGGCCCGGGAGTGGGTCCCCTCTCCGGGGTTCCCGGAGGCCCGTCGCTGCCTGCTCGGCGCCTGGCCGGCCGCGGGCTGCGGGTGTTGTCTGACCTGGTGGTTTGTTTTGGGTTGTTGATCAAGCATGTCTTGAGTTTGGTCGGTGGCGCCAGTTAGTCTGCAGCGGGAAGGTTCCCACACCCCCTCTATTCATTCCTCTTCCACAGGTGTGCGGCCGCCTGAGCCCGAGCCAGGAGACTAGAGAGGGAGGGGGAAGAGCAGAAGTTAAGAGAAAGGCACCGGAGGAAAGGAGAAAAAACATCAGCAAACCCTAGAAACGTTTTCATCCGTCATTCCAAGAGAGAGGGAGAGGAAAGAAAATTAAAACTTTCATCCTTTTGTTTTTGCACGTTCATGAACATTCTACATCCGTATTATCTTTTGTCTTCATTTATAACCGCTGTGAATTGTACATTTCTGTGTTTTTTTGGAGGTGCAGTTAAACTTTTAAGCTTAAGTGTAACAGGACTGGTAAATAGAAGGTCAAGACTAAATCCGACTTTAGAAGCCTACTTGTGACCAAGGAGCTCAATTTTTGTTTTGAAGCTTTACTAATATACCAGAGCATTGTAGATATATTGTTTTTTTTTTTTTACATCTATTGTTTAAAATAGATGATTACAACGGGGCAGGGAACTTTCTTTTCCTTGCAAGAATGTTACATATTGTATAGATAACTGAGTGACATTTCATACCATGTATATATAGAGATGTTCTATAAGTGTGAGAAAGTATATGCTTTAATAGACTACTGTAATTATAAGATATTTTTAATTAAATATTTTTTGTAAATATTATGTGTGTTTTTTTTAATCTATGGGAATATTTCTTTTGGAAAATTATTTTTCAGCTCAATTGCAGAGCTCTTGATATCTTGAATGTCTTTTCTGTTTGGCCTGGCTTTTAATTTGTTTTTGTTTTGCACAGTATCTGTAGAATCGGAAGTAACAGTTATAGCTGGTGGTCCTGCATGAATGCATGAAATGTTTAATCACAAAATAAACTTGTCCTGAGTCCATTCAAATGTTTTTTCTTTAATCTAGATTGAAATCTTTGTATTTGAAGTATATATGTTGGAAATATCTTTATCAGTTTTTAAGTACAGGGTTTGATAGTGTAATATATAAAGAGTGTTTGTTGTTTGTTTTAAAATTGAGGTCAAAATGGATTCTGAATGATTTTGCATATGGGATGGGGAAATGCTTGGATCCTTAAGGAGTTTATGGAAATCTACTGTTTCATCAAAGTGAAAAAAATGCTTATCATTCTTCATTTCATACTAAAGCTTAATGTCACTGAAGTTTCATGTTTGTACAGGTTGTTTAAATCATAGAAATGAAAAATGTTCTCTGCTTGCTACCAAAGGACAACCTCTTGGAAATGAACACTTTCTGCTTTCCTTCCTCCAAAGAATATTAATAGGCAACAATGAGAGAAAAAAATAAAAAGGAATAATGGCAAATCCTTCAAGCAGGGATAAAAGTCGATCTTCAAACATTAACTTAAGTAGACCAAAAATTCTGATGACCACATCTAGATTATTTTTTTATAAAAATGATTTTCACTATAGCTATGTTAGGTACTGGTAAACAACTGTCCAATCTCTTGTGATGTGTAACTTTTACATGTGAATATTAAAGTAGATTTATCTGTCTTGTACTGTGATTTCTGGTCTCATTTCTTCAGAACCTTACATTTTTTAAGACTTTTCTCTCTACGGAAGGTAATATTTTCTAGGTTAGATAGGACTGTCAGGGCTTGTGCACATTATGCATTTAATGTGATCAGTACTTTACACATCAGTTAGATGGAATTTTTAGAGGGAGAGAATTAAGTAGGATTTAATTGGGTGCTTTGTAAATAGTCAACTGTGTGTATAACGTGGTCTGTTTGATTTTTTAAAGGAAAGGATTTGTTTTAGATTATACAAGAATAAAAGTATTATAGACCCAAGGGACTTTTTATGAGGTCAAAGTCAAATATGTGTATGAATATGAAATATTGTCCCTAGTAGTTGGTTGAAGTAATAATGTCTCAACAGAAATGAACAAAGTTAATGCTGGTAGGTTCAAATACATCGAAAGGTTTTAAAAATGTGCCCTATCTCCAGTATGTTATCCCCTCATCTTTGACATTTCA
This sequence comes from Hipposideros armiger, assembly GCF_001890085.2. Taxonomy (NCBI): domain Eukaryota; kingdom Metazoa; phylum Chordata; class Mammalia; order Chiroptera; family Hipposideridae; genus Hipposideros; species Hipposideros armiger. Next base: position 4,315,753 of record NW_017731400.1, on the reverse strand, counting down.
CTGGGCTTAAGTATTTTTAGAATTTGATGTATTTGATGTATTTGATGTTGAGCCTTATACAGTCAAAGGACTGCTTGTTTAGATGAGGTTTATTTTTAATTTTGATATTATTCATTCTTGTCACACATCAAGAGGAAAACACAAGAACACTGCTGGAATTCCAAATCTGAAGAATTCTAACGATTGCATTCTTTGTTATTAAAAAAAGGGACAATTCCTTCTTTTTATTTGGCAGTTTAATTTTAGTGGGAAGCAAGTCACATGCGTGCTGTTGGTTGGAGTTAGGCATCTATCAGCCTGACTGCTGAACCTACCTAGGCTCCGTTTAAACTTATGCGGGGAAGATTTCGAACCTCAAAATAAATAGATCAATATTTTTGGTTTTTGAAGATAGATGTTGCTCTCTAGTTAATTTTACATTTTGGGCATGGAAAACCACGAGAATGGAAAAATAGTGTTATAGATACTACATTTTAGAGAGCTGGCATTTTCCCCTTTGGCTCTTCTGCAGCATTGGATGTCTCTGAAGAAACAAAATCATTGTTTATTTTCTTAAAAATTATATGCAGTTGTATAAGTTATTACGTTCTATTAAAATGTTGGCTGTGTCCTAACCAAGCAACCAGATAAAAACATTTTCAGTAATTTATCTAGCAAGTTATAGTTATTCAGATATTTGGTTGAACAGAGGGAAATATCCTGACTTCTCTCATTTAATTTGTCTACTTTTCATTGTATAGGCACAACCAAAGAATAAGAATAATTTAAAACCTTCAAAGAAAAAAAAAACACACAGTGAGATGTTGTTTCAAATGTGGTTATAAAATCTTGAACATCTCAGACATCTTATGTTAAAGGAGGGAAAAAAACACAACCCTTTCCATTTCAAAGAACTAATATACTTTGGTATTGTGTAACTATTACTCAAGGTTATTGTCAAGCTTTAACTGAATTTTTAGAACTTTAAAATTTTTTGACCCCCCAAATCTATTGTATTAAATAGCCTTCTATAATAATAAATCTTCCCTGAGCAAAGGGTTCTGAAGTTTGTGGTTTTTAATTGACTTCTACTGAGTTATGCAATTTTTCATTATCAAGAATGGGGCTCTTGATGGATCACCTCAATTATTTACAGTGTTTCTTACCATGTGTTGAAAAATGTGGCTTAAAAATTGTGATAGGAACAGAAAGAAAATCTAGTTTGAATGCTAGCAAAAGCTTGTCTACTCGGGTGTCTGCTAGGATAGGAAGCAATAATAGTAAAGAAGGCAGCAAGGTGATGTTCAGGGAAACTAGACCCCTCCACACCAGCAGCGCGCGCGCGCACACACACACGCACATGTACACGTACACACGCAGACAGGAAGAAATTATTTCACAGTAGTACAGAGCCAAAAAAAACTGGCGTTGCCTTTCTAGCTGGCATATTTTAATTATATATATATGTTAATCAGCCCAGACAGCCCTTGAATCTCAAAAGGGCCAAACACCAAGCCCTCCAGGCTTATGAGGAAGAAAAACCTTTCTTTTGCTGCTTTGCAAGTCCAGGAAATTAATTTACCTTCCTCAGAATTAATCTTAATAGGGCTGCCCTCAGTAGGTATTCTTCAGGCCCAGATGATTTCTTTTAATTACAACCTGTGACATTTTGCTAAAATATTAATTATATTAATTAGAACCATTACCCAAAAGGTTTTAGGATTGTAATTTTACTTCAAGTTTTACCTTGAGCATTGATAAAATCGATACTTTAAAAAGGAAAACTGTTACAGAAAGGGAACTAATTTGGTCAAGAGAGACATACTGCAGTCATATCCTTAATTGAAAATATTGGGCTGTCGGAAAAGCCATGACATATTTTTTCTGTTTTTCGTTGCAAAAATGTGTCACGACTTTTCCGACAACCCAATACTTTAAAATTTTCGATGAATTTTTAAAAGGGTGTTTTGCGTTCAAGTGCCTTTTTAGTATTGGTTCATACCCTGGCTTGTTCTAAAAAGTTTCCCCTAAGTGCTAAAACTTAGGTCTGAACCACATTGCCAAAGGTTTTCTATACTCCCGCAAGCAAAGCAATTCAGTAGGAAGGCTGATGAAGTTAGTTCTATCATTTATAAGTCTCTACAGTAAATTCACACATGGGATATGAAAAGAGGGCTGTAAAAATTGAAGTTAGTTTGAAAAGTCCTTCTGAGTCCATAAAAGAGTAAACACATCAGTTTCTGAGGAAAGAATAAAATGTGTTACCTGTATTCCACTGGCTAAAATGTGACTAAAGAGGAATTGATCTTAAAATGTTTACATAAAGAGACCCAAGAAAATTATTTATGTGAATCCCCTGACATTTTTTCCAATAAGAAATCTCATACTTTAGAAAACAATCTTCTAAGGGGTTGCATTAAATATTGGCAAAATACGCAAATTCTCGGTGAAACAAAACATCATTATTTGCTTTAAATTACTGTTGTTCAATCTTTTTTTTTTTTCAGTTCTTGTGTGTCTTTATTCTCTTTTCAAATTATTTTTTAAAATTAATTTTAGGTACAAAGCAACATAATAGACCTTTACACCCCTCGAAAAATGATAACTTCCCTCCCCCAAGCTACTACCTCTCTGACATCTTGTATACCTGTTAAAATACCTTTGATATCTTCCTTATGCTATACTTATGATATAAAGTGCATTTCAACACTTTTAGCATGCATATTAAATTGATATTAAAAAATTTTATTTTTTTATTCCAAAGTTTAATTTCTAAAGGAGAGTACTGCAGTCCTACAGTTCTTCATGCAAATTTATATATTTTAGAGTGTTTCATATATATTTACTTAAATGTTTTAAATATTTTCTTAAATAATTTAAGCATTTAAAAAGTATTTACTACATCCTTCATAAGCATTAGTAAATTGAATGACTAGCTCTGTGTGTGTGTGTGTGTGTGTGTGTGTGTGTGTGTTTACCTAAAAATAGTTAACCAACACACAGGAAAATGCCTTTCAAAAAGGAGTTTTCACTCTAAAATTAAAGTAAGTAAACTGTATTGACCTTCCATTCTCTCTACACTTTAAATTGTAAGATTGGCGATTTCCATAAAGATGCACCCTCCATTTTTTTTTACTGCTATAAGTCAACCATGTTATGTTTAAGCATAACGCAAGATATAAAATAAAGAATAAATGAATCATCATGTTTATCAGATTCTAGAATTTGGTTTAATTTCACAAGTAATCTGAAGAAAAAAAGAAGAAAAGAGGGATGTACTTATATGTCAAACCTCAGAGGAAGCCAGGGAAACAGACCTAACTCGTAGACATAAATTTTATACCTTACTTCATCAATAATTCTTAGAAACACTTTTCATAACACGTTGAACCTGAGTCCATGGCCATACATAATTAAAACAAAGTACCAAGGCTCCTTAAGGTAGAAGGCTATGCATCAATCTTCTTTGCATGTCCTGCAGTGCCTATCCAGGACCTGGTAGAATATTTGTTAAACTGAATTAAGACTGTCCCCTTAGTAGAGCACCCTCCCACTGTTGTCAGTTATTCCTTCTTTGCCCCTTCATCAGCACTGAATCTCAATTGAGCTTCAGACCAATGTGTCTAATGGCCTTCCGGTCCTCTCTGCCTCTGAAGCACAGTAGATTTGAAATTTGAAACAGGATTTTACGGTCTGTAAATCTGCCACTCTTTCTGGATTCCTTATTGTCATTGTCAGTTTGGGCTGCTATAACAAGGTACGATACACTGGGTGGCTTAAATGACAAACATTTATCTATCCCTCACAGTTTTGGAGGCTGGGAAGTCCAAGATCAAGGTGCCAGCTGATTTGGTTCCCAGAAGTCACTGCCATTGCTGGATGAGCATAGCAGCCCACATGCTTCCTTCAGATCCCACAGTGACACGTGGCACTTGGCTTACGCCTTAGAACTGCACCATAAGATGCAAAAAGCCCAGGGCTAGACCAGGTCCTCTTCCTGCTCCCATGACGTGTACATAAGGGTCCTTCAACTGTTATTTCCCACCAGTCCTTTCTCTCCTCCACTTCTCACTGCCTTTAACCACACATTCCATGCTTCAGCTATACCTAAGGTCTTGTCCTGCATGTGCTTGACAGCAAACCATGCTTATCTCTCTCGTCTTGACAGCATGATTGATTTCCTGCGAGTTAAGAAGAAAGCCGGCTCAGGAAGGATACACGTGGAACATGGAACATGGTGGGGGGAAGGGGCACCTACCCAGCCAGCCAAACCAGCTAAGTCAACTTTCCCATCTGTGGCTAAGGACAGACCTATCCACATCCAAAAGGGTACCCTCTTTCATGCTCCCTTTCTTTGCATGTGGTGTTACCCCTGCCTAGAACCCATGACCCCCCACTGCCCGTCTAGGCTGTTGTCGAACTCTTCACCATCCTTTAAGACCCACTGTCACCTCTTCTACAAAAATTATATGATGCCTCTCCTCCTCACCCCAAAACAGCCACCACCACCCATGCTATAGTATAATTATTTTCATATGTCTGTGTTTCATGTAGATTTCTAACCCTCCGGAGAATCCAGACCACAAAGTACTAGAAGAACATTCCTGTAACTCCCTGTGCCAGCAAATCTAGCAAATTCTTTGCAACTCAGAGTTGCAGTCAAGAGATTGTCATTATCTTTAAAAGCCTTTGGCTGCCTTACACATGGAAAAATAGATAAGCTGTGTGTTCTTGAGAACGAGGGAGTGTGGTCAGCCTTGGGCAAAGAGATTTGGAAAGAGAGACTGAGATGGGGAGAAGAGAGGCGGAAAAGATCCTGTATCCTGAAGAAAGAAAGAAACATTCCTGACCCAATTTGGGGTAAGTAAACAAAGACACCTCAGTGCCAGAGATCATAATGGTGGCCAAGAACTTGATGGGTCTGGGGTGGAAGGAGCAGGCAGGGGCACTCAGGAAGGTTGTACAGTCAGGTCTCCGCGTGTGTGTCTCAGGCCTCTGTTCTCCAGGATTGGCGAAGTGACACAGGATAGATCAGCGACAATAAATGCAATGAATCCTCAGGAGTCAGTTCCGAAAGAAGTGTGCTCATAAATAGGAAAACCTTTTACAGATGGAAGTCTCATTAAACTGACTGTGATCTGGGGCCCTGGAAGTAGAATCATGTGATGAGCAACCTGAAATATGTCTTGCAACATTCCTCTCATTTTTCAGTGAAAGGACAGAAGTCCAAAAGGTGACGTGGAGGAGTCAGGTCGAGAACCTGGTTCCTCTGACTCTCATCCTGGGCCACAAAACTCGGTGTGGATGGATTCTATTCCAATTTACTCTGAAGTGGTTTATCTTAGTCTGTATTCTACTCTACAAATTGCTTCATGTTCTTTCCTAAGAAGGTGGGGTTCAAATCCTAAGCACATAATCACTAACTGTAGGACAGATCTAGCTGCCTTTTTAAAAAAAGAGCAGAGGGTGGAGGTCTGTTGACTCAGACCCTTATCTTGCTCCAGACCACCTCTCGGTCATCTGTTGTTGTACAAACCGATATGTGGCTGGAGGAAGTTAATCAAAACTATGAGCTTTTACTCTTGGCACTACGGACCCCCTCCCATCCCTCCTCCTCTTATATTTTCTAACTTCTACTTGACATTTTCCCCCCTCAAGCATTAGGAACCTGAATCTTTGGGGACTTTGGTGTGATGATCACTTTGGCTGCTTCCTGCTGTAAAGGGATGTTGAAACTTCTATGGGTTCCATCTGCTTGCTAACTATTGACCGGAGGATGCGGAGGGAAGTGTCCATCCATTGGCCAATGATAGGTGTCTGGTGCTTCGGGTCCCAGGGGTTGATAGTGGTAGAAGAGCATGTATCCCTTTTCCTGCCAAATCAATATGTAACTCCCTCACCCCACCCAGCAAACTATAAGTCCTCAGGACAAGGTGTCTCCCTCTCTCTCTCTTTCTCTCTCTCTCTCCCTCTCTCCTTCCACCTTGCCTAAGCCAGTTCTCTTCTCTGAGACCGAATCACTAATAAATCCTGCTTGCATACTAAAAAAAACCAAAAAAACCCAACAGAGGTAAAGTACATTTATAACAAGAATCAAGCATTTCAAAGCTCTTTGACAAAGAGCAAAGGCAATTCTAAGGGGAAAGGATAGTCTTCAACAAATGAAGCTGTAACAATTAAATGTCCATATGCCAAAAAAAAAAAAAATCAAACGAAGTTAGACACAGATCTTGCACCTTCGACAAAGATTAGCTCAAGATGGATCATAAACCTAAAGTGCAAAATTATAAAAATTTCTAGAAGAAAACATAGGGGAACATTTGTGTGACTTTGGGTTTAGAGATGAGTTTTTAGATACAACAAAAGCGTGAAAGAATTTCAACCCTATGTTATCCTCCACAATTCTATCCACTGTAGCTGTATGTGCAGACCCACCTTCCAGTCAATGCAGGCCAAGTGGTGTGGGGGAGTGGCACAGACTCTCAGGCCAAGCCCAAAGCTTTGGGTACTGCTCAGAGCTCTGCAACTAATTAGTTGTGTCCCCTCATACAAGTAACTTTTCCAAGTTTCAATTGCCTCATCTTGTAAAATGGGTATATAATAATTACCTAGCACAAAATATTCTTGAAGGATACAAAAAAGTAACATATTTGAAAGTATTTTAAAGGACAACAGTTATAAATTTGACATTACTAAATGTTAGATTCCTGAGTCCCTCCCACCACCGAGATTATGATTTATCAGGTGTAGGATAGGAACCAGGGATGTGCATTTTAGCTTTTTCCTCTGGTGAACCTGGGGCAAATCTCTCAGGAACCCCACTTTGAGATACAGTATTGTAACTGTAACATGTTATATAGTTTGAGGCTATTGTGTTATTCCACACACAGTACATTTTTCCTTTCTGACGCTACTCTCCAATTTTCCAGGAGCTCTAATCAAGGAAAGAGGAGAGGTTAATATAATATCAACAGAAGGTCATGGAATAACATATAGAATGAGAAGAAATGTTGGTACTAGTCGGGAGGGCCTAGGAGGGAGTTGCTTCAAAGTGAGACTGTGCCGCGGGGTCCCTGGGGCCAGCTTGTGGTCAAGATCCTGAATCTCTCTACCCTCGGTTCCCATTCCAATCTTTCTCGGAGCCAGAACATTCATAATAACCCACTTTGCTTTACCTACCTCGTTAAATCTTTTCTGTTGTTGTTTTTTTTTAGCTGAGCCATCCTGCCACCTGTTGGCAGTTCAGCGGCAGCTCAGCTTGGGCCGGGACTCGAACCACTGTTGCTCAGAGCTCTAACTCTTGAGCGAGCTCTTAACCAACTGAGCCACTCGGCCGGCCCTACCCCGTTAAACCTTAAATCATCTAAGGAGAGATGAAAGGGGACATTTTCTACCCTCTTATATGCCATTCCTCTTATAATACATTATCTCATTACATATATGTGATGACCTAAAACTTGTTTGGAGGAGGTATGTCTGCGCAAGCAGCAGTGAGCAGTATTACTTTAATGGTAAAGAGATTTTTCTGGATAAACAAATTTAGAGAAAATATTTCATTTCCCCTTGCATGTTATTTCATCCTAAGGGATTGCTTTTAACATGATGTAGAAAAATAGTCTAACTGGTATTGCATGAACTGTTGCGTTTGCCTTAGAATTGTCCTAATTCATGGCTATGAAATGTGAAAATACTGCATGCGTGTAAAATTGGGATATGGTGCAATTAATTGTACCTTAATTTCATGTAACAGATTTTTTTCTTGGTAAAATTGCATATGGATTTTTATAAATTTAAAATCAGTGGAGAGAATATCTTCAATTTTTCCACAGTTGAATAAGAACCTTATAAAAGGAAACATCAGTAAGTCAGTGGAATTAGATTATGAGTTCCGCCACTTACTGTGCAGCCTCAGGCAAGGTACTTAACCTCTCTGTGCCTTATTTAAACTTTCTTTTTTCATGAGATCACAATACTTAGCAATAAGACTCTTTATGAGAATTGTGTGTGCAAAGCCCCTTACACAGTACAGGCACACTATTTAGTATTTTTTTACATCCTTTCTTCTAATCATTCCTGCCCCTAATCATCTTCTAAGACCTACAAATCTGCTTGCCCTCTTCCAGTATGAAAATGAGGTCAACAAAAGTGGAGGAGCAAGGCGTATGTGTGTGCAATTGGGTCCTCAATATGAAGAACAAAGATTTCAAAAGTGCACAAACATTTCAAGGAGACCAAGATTTTAAACCTTCTAAGTGCTGACACTACTTTCTGTGTCATTTCTTTCTCTCCAGAATAACTCAGAGGTACTCTGCACAGAGAAGACACAAATATTGATGGAAGAAAAAGGATTTGAGGAAAGAAAGATGGGAGTCTGAGGATCAAGAAAGAACTGCCGTGGTGAGAAGGCAGAAGGAAATAGATGATGGCTTACAGGAAATTAAAATGGTGGCCTTCATGCCTGTTGATTTTGCTGTTCACATGGTCAGGCAGCATACTTGTTTACTTTTTGATCTATTTCCTGATAGATTGCTAGGTGCTACAGGCCTGAGACAGATGCTAAGGATGGGGTAGCGGGAGGAACTCTACATATACACTCCCATATGCAGGGCTAAATAATCTGGCACCCGAATATTATTTCCCTGGAAATAATAGAAACAAAGTGGTACACAGGCTATCAAGTGGTACTTCAGAGAAAGACTAAAGCTGAAAACAGCATAACATTTGTGTATGTCTTCACGGCTTAGAAAAGCATACCTTTTATAGTCTATGTTTATCACGTATGGATCATTTCTGGTAGCTATGCTTTGCCATAAACTAAACCTGAGATAAATTCAATGGGGTCAAGAGACCAGTGTTTGGGAGTTCACTGTGTCAAATGCAGCACTTCAGTGAATCATAAAATAAGATTGTTGAAATAAAATAAAATTCCCTTGTTTTACTGATAAGGAAGCTGAGGCTCTAAAATGAAAAAACAAAACAAAACAAAAAACATGTTCCTTTTGTAAGACTACTTAAGGTAGGGACGGAATTTCCAACAAAGCTCAGGCCTTCCAACCTGTAGTCCAGGAGACTTCATTAAGTTCTGTAGGTAGTATAATTATACGATATCAGGTTCCTACTTGTTCTGATGCATGTATTCTTCTCTTCCTCTCATAAACATTCTGTAAACACAGCCATTTAAAAAATTTTTTTGCATTTGTAATTTGAGGACTGACTGGGGTCATCCCAGGCAGGCCTATGTTTCTCAGACAACTTTCTTTTTTTCTTTTTTTTTTTTAAACTCTGGAGATGACTGCTCTGGAAAAGAGAAATTCATCTTTTTCATTTCGAGTCATTTTGAGGTGCAAGATCTCATGATCACTCTGGATGATATTATTCTACGAGTAGACTCCAAGGATACCTACAAAAGCCCTGTAAGTCCTTAATGAGGTCTACAGGGCACTAGAGACCCTATCAATTTGTTTGTATCAATTTGCAGCTCTAATTTCATGATATGTGGGACACCAGTAAAAAGTAATCTCCTGTCTTGATATTTTATTTATTTTTATTTTATTTATTTATTTATTTTTTTTTTAAAGATTTTTATTGGGGAATTGGGGGGATGGGAACAGTGCTGGGGAATTGGGGGAAGGGGAACAGACAAGTGCTGTCGTTTTGTTCTTCAATCTAGTTGTGGAGGACGTTGCTTCACTGGCCCAAGTTGGCACCATCATTGCGCTCTTCTCTGGCGAGGCAGATCAGTCGCCGGCTTCTGGACGGCCGCTCACTGCGGCTGCTGGCCGCTCACGCTGGCTGCTGGCTGCTCATGCTGGCTGCTGGCTACATACGGTAGTCCATGGCAACCCACTGCCACAGGGGCTGCAGCCTACGCCGTCGCCGGCGACTCAAGGCAACCCAGCTTCAGGTTGAGCTGTTGTTCAGCATCTTAGCTGTAGAGGGCAGTGTCACTGGCCCTCATATGTGGGATCCGAACCGGGGCCCTCTGGCGTCCCAAGCCAGTTCTTAACCATCGCGCCACTCGGCCGGCCCCTGTCTTGATATTTTAGAGAATACAAAGAAATACACAATCACTGTAGACCTGTTAGCCCTTGCCAAGTCTGGTTTTTATTATTATACATATATGAACAGAAACCTCTGTTTGCCAACATCTATAAAGGGGCTGGTTTCCTCAGCTCCGTAGTAATTGTTCAGTGTTAAATCATTCCAAAATTTTACAGCATGTGTTTCACAAACTCTTGGTCTAGCACCAGGTGTGTATCTACGCAGTATGGCAACTGTTAATGTTTAGGTTACCAAAAAAATAATCATAGTAACTTGCATTTTCCCAAGTCTTAATGGAAACTCTTCACAGTGTAAATAGTCTGACTTGTTGATGGAGTAAAAAACAATTTCAGTTCTTTCTAGAAATCAAAACATACTCAAAATAAGCAGAGGGTTCAACTTTTAAGAGGCAACATCTTCCAGATTCCTTATGTAGTCTGATGTTCTCTTGGTAGATGGCAATGGTTTTGAAATGCTTTTAATAATAAAAAAAAAATCAAAAATGAAGATAATTACTTAAAACCAAGTCAAATAAAAAAAGACTATCATAGATTTCATAAGCCTTGCAACATTATTTCAGGGTTTATTTTAAAAATAAAATTTCCTTTTTGCACACCCTTCCTCCTTACCAAAAGAGACACAGAAGAACTTCTCTGTGAAGCTGTCTTTGGGGTTGACACCTGATTATCACTCTTCTGTAGGAAACAGGATCATAAAGAGGTCCGCTGCATCATCCTAGGGATACAATCCTAATACCTGAACTCGGCAGGATTGGGTTGAGGACTGTGGTTTCAATCCAAGCGAAGCGCTTCCGGCGGCTTCCCTTTAGCAATTATTTTGCTCTTCTTCATCCCACCTGGCTCCAGCGTCCCTGAAATCCCAGTGTCCAGGGATCTGGGGCCTGTCCTTCCTATGACAAAATTACTTCTGGGAGTGCTGGGAAATCTCAAAGAGAAATCACCTTGTCCACATCCTGTGAGTCTCACAGCCTGTGGAATTTACTAGGCAGGAAGGGACTGCACGCACTCCTGGGGAGGGTCCTGTTCGTTTCAGAGAATCAGCAAACAGCACTTCCAAGACCGCGGAAGCCCACGGGGTCTCTCCACCTCACACCACGTGACCGTTTCTCTTGTACTCAGGCCCTGACTTGGCTGACATTGCCAGCGCATAGTTTTTATCACTAAATAATATGGCATGAGGCTGCCGTAGTGGGCAATAGGCCTACACTTGCCCTCAACATCACCAAAGCTCATTAGATCCCATTAATCAAATATTTGCTTTTACATTAAACACACAGTTCTAGAAACACAAATTTCTGGCACAGCTAATCCTTGCATGACGTGAGTTTTGATAAACCAGCAAATTTTCCTGCTGGCATTCCTCAGGTTACACGCTTTCCTGGTCCTACAGGCAGTGTCAGTTATCTGCTGCCCTCTTTTGAATTTTAGGACACACTGCACTCATGAACAGGGTTGATTGCCTGAAGGAGCATCTGTCCCTGTCTGGGGGCTGGTTCAACCTTCTGGCGTAGCTTTCTGATGACCAGCAAGGGCTAGTTCAGTGCTGCTAGAATCTTGGTACTTTAACTCCCTCTTTACATGCTACTTTCTCTGCTCCGTGTTCCTCTGGGTCAAAAGCAAAACCCACTTCTACAACAACAAAGCATTATAAATGAATTATAATACGCACTATGTTTTTTTCTTTTCTTTTCTGACCTTAACCAAATGTATCACCCAGACCACGGTCCCTTCTGGGCTGATGTATTCATTCCTTTAAAGTGCATGCCAACAGTTCTGGTGATCAGGATACTGAAAGGAAGAAGTGTGCCTGAACACATTCCCTCTGCTTGTCTAGCTGAACACACCTGTCCTTCTAGGACAACAGCCAGGCTGAGGTGCTCGCAGAGGCGACAGGGTCACAGAGGACTCAGATGGCCTTACAGGAAGTTAGACCTGCCTGTTGGGCTGGGTGCAGCTCATTCACAACCCTTTCTTCCTGTGTGCCTGCCTGCCTACCTCCTCCTGCTGCTCTCTGCTTGGATGACATCACATTCGGAGACCATTTGTGTGATGGCCCCTCCCCCAACTCCTCCCAGATAGCAGTCTTGCCACTCTACCCGCAAGTCCCCTGGTCATTTCTCCCACTTCCTGGTACCAAACTTATATGCAAAGGAATAGGTGAGAATATGCTCATACAAGTAAAACAAAAGAAACCATTGCCGCCTTTCCCTCAAAATCATAGGTGTTCTTTGGAGAACAGGAAGACAGCAACCATGTGCGGATCAGAAAAATCATGAGACTATGTCTGAGAATGTAAGTTCTATCAGAAAGTTGATTTCTGTCTGTTCGGTGGCAATCTTTCTGTGTGTCTGCCTCTTTTGTGCTTTTTTGAGCTCCATCCCCCCACCCCCCACACATAGCCTTTTCATACTTGATCATAAAACATCATTTCCCTTCTCTTTTCCCTGTCTCTTTGCCATAGCAGTCTCCTACCGAGAATGGCTACTCTCTGATCATGGAGATGAGAGAAGTGACCCCACTCTAGCTCCTCCTGGGGAAAAAGAATGGATGACACTGTCTTCCTCTGGGCAGAAGAAATGAAGAAGTTGTCTGATGGCCCAATCAAGCCACTAGAAGACTGAAATACACTGAAAATACAGAAACCCTCACAAACCATTGGGCAGATGTGCTTCCACATCAGGCTGACCTCTTGAGGTTGTTCAGGGCCCTGTACTTAGAAGAGCCCGCACTTAGTTTAATGCTGTTACCACTGTCTTGAAATTCTTCAGAAGTTATGAACAAGGGGCTTGTGTTTTCTTTTTGCACTGGGTGCCCCAAATTACAGAGCTGGTCCCACACAGCACTGAGGGACAGCCCAGTTCTCAGGCATCCTATTTCCTCCTGAAATGGTGGGCTTATAAATGTTTATTGATTTGGGGGGCGTGGAATAACGTGTGGTTTGCCTTGTTCCTGTTTCAGTTCTCTTAACTAGAATGCCTGCTTGTAAGGGGAGTACTGCATGGCTGACTGGTGGTTACATTCCCAAGGACTGCAGGCTTGGTCAATTATGGAAAGAGAAAGTTTCCACGGAGAATGTGCGATGTGCCTGGAAGGAATCATCATGGCAGGTAGAAAGATGCTGAGAAATTCTGCACAGGAAAGATAGTGCAGAAAAAGGAGAGGTTCACAAGCAGCTCCCAGGGGCAATCCTGTTGTGTGGAGAAGGAAGAGACAAGAAAACCTGTTTCTTCCAGATTCTTCCTTTTCAACTGAAGCCACAAGGCCCCTGGCGCATACTCAGCTGATGTTTTTTTATGTCTCCTACTGTTACTCTGAATTCTTCCTGAGCTGTTACAGAGAAGCACTACATCAACACAATTTATTTCATTATGATGCCATGTTATATCGTATATCTCCTGTCCACATTAGGCCGACATGGCACTGCGTTTGTGTATGAGCATATATGGATACAGATTACCACAAGCACCACAAAGCAGCATTTATTGAGTGTCCACTACCATGTTAGATGCTAAAAACAGAACTGTGAGGGCACATATAATGATTTAATAACAGGGAAAAAAAAAAGGATACTCTTCCTATTTAATTCAACTTGCAGAAAAACAAACAAAAAATACAACTTGATATTTCCTCTCCATGCCTGCTGTATGGTGGCAAGAAAGACCTCGAAAGCACATAAAGCTCTTATCTTTGTTCATTCCCCAAAGAATAATAGATCAGTCAGAGCTCTGATGCTGTTTTAATAATGTACAATTTACAATTCATTGGTTACCAAGCACTCACAGTATAATTAATTTTACAGACCTGTTCAGCAAATCCACATGGTTTTGTACAATATGGGGGCGAGGGGCAGTGGTACCAGAGGGAGGCGGGCTGGGAGGGGAGGGGGACGGGGGAAAGCCATCTTCTCTCCTCTTTCATATCAAAGCAGCCAAGTCCTGCGCCAGCTGGGCAGATTGACAGGCAACTGTCACGGCGGTAGGAGAGATTAAATTTGATGTACAAATATCTCCCCACCAAAAAGTCTGGACCAGCAAAAATCATAATCCTTATGGGTACTATAGTCAGTCTCCTGGGACGGTCTTACATAGGAAGCATAGTGACTACACCACAGAGCTACATCAAGCACAGTTCTTTTAGAAAGGAAGCTCTCTTCCGCTCCTTGTTAACTTCACTCTTTTATAAATAAAATTTAAGCTGCATGTGACCCACTCTCTCCCTCCTAAAACTGCGTAAGAAGTGTGCAAAAGCAGGAGTCCCAATGGAGGTGGAGTGGGGGAGGCGAGATGAAGCTTCCCTGCCTGCTTTCATGACCCTCCAGAGTGTCATCATTTCCTCGCAGGGGCCTCTGGAAATTCACAGAGAATTTTCCAAGCCAAATAAAATTCACATGATATGTGTCCAAGTATATTTCTGATCAATGACCTGCTTTGTTTTTAAATCTCTGTTCTGAACCTTTTGGGTTCCCCAAATATATACATAATGTTTTAGCTTAGAATCAGTTTGTCCAAAAAGGGGAAGGGGCTCCATTGTTTGTTGCTGTCCTTAAAAACAGGACATGAAAAAGAAGGCACAAATGGGCGCAACACACTTCTGCTTAATCCTAAAGCCGGTTTTTCTCTTCGTTGTGGCTTCCGAGATTCCCAGAATGGGACTGCACATGTGTGGGCTGGCTTCCACACAACCACCAAGCTGTAAACACTGGGGTTATCATGTCCCATACGGTATGGAGGCCCAGAGCTTGGGCTCTAAAAACAGAGAGACTTGGGTTCTGAGCTTGGCTTTGTCACTTGCTAGCTATTTAACTTGGAAAAATCATTTAACTTCATGAGGCCTTGGTTTCTTCATCAATAAAAACAAAGTTGAAAACCTTTGGTTCACAGACTTGTTGAAGGAGGAAAGGAGATAATTTGTATAAAGTGATCAGCATAATGCTTTGTTTCTGGTGGGGGTACAAAGTAAATAGTCAGGATTATTTTGTTGATGTTATTCAGTCATGATTAGTCATTTTGTTATGTTCAACTTTCACACTTTTTAGCAGCCCAGAGAATAAGCACAGGATACATTGATCAACATTACTTCATTCTGAGTTAGGATGTTGATACAATGGCCATGCTTTCTAGTTTCCCATTAGATTAAATGGGGGAGGTGAAGGTCTATGCTCATATCAAGGGTAAAATTTCCCCAAAATAATCCCTGTAGGAGTAGCCTGAACTTCCTTTTATTAGAATTGCAAAGGTTGGTTAACAAAGGCAGGTTTTGTTGTCAGAAAGTCAAAGATAAAATGGACTCCTCTCCACTAGCACATCAAGTGTCTTCCAGGCATAAGATGTAATACAAGGCAAGTTCAGCAGTGGAAGAAGGAAGTGAGCATAATGAGGTTGTTAGGTCAAAGACATCAGGCCAACCACAAAGAGACACCGCAACCTTTAATGGGCATCCAAGTTAGGGATGGGGGTTGGGAGCATTTATGACAAGAACAGAAGTCTTTGAGAATGGAATGGGACATGGAACACAATAACATACACATATTAAGGGTTTAACATGCCCTGGACACTCATCTAAATGTTTTGCATGTATTCATTCATTTAATTTCTCATAATTATGGTTACAATCTCCATTTTCCAGATAAGGAATGTGAGGCCCAGAGAGAATAAGTCCAAAGTGACATGAACTTCCTTTTTCCTGTAAACTCAGGAGTGAGCTCTGCAGCTCCTGGGGTCGCTGTCCAAGACCATCTGAGTAGGTGTCCTACTTGGGACTGGGATAGAAATTAACAATGGCTTAAAATGTTATTATAAGATTATAAATTATAGCAACCTCTAGTTGGACGCCTGGAGAGAGCTGGTAAAACAATCACAAGCCAGGAGGATGGTGGAAGGGGGACTCTGAAGAACTAGAGAACAAACAGCCTGAGAAGCTGCTCAGAGCCCCACCATAGCACTCCGGACCTGTCACTATGGTGACACACTAAGGGTGTTGAGAAGAAAGGGGGATTTTTCTCATGTGCCCGTTTACAAGTAGCTCTTCCCACTGGAACCACGAACTGTTTGTGCCCTTCTGTTTTGGTTGGATGCTTGTGGTTAAAGCAACAGAGGCCCATTCAGAATTCAAGAAAAGGGGACAGAGTGTTGTTGTAAGGTTACATACTCACAACTGGAGCTGGACCACAAACTGCAAAGTGCTTCAAAAATCAACACAGCTCCAGGGATCAGCTCTTCTTCCTCTCAGAGGCACTTTGTGTCTTTCTTTCCACCTTTCCTCATTTCTCAGCCGATCTCTGCCATTTCCCCTTCTTTCTATCGTTAGCTGCCTTTGCTTCATCTGGGTTTCCAATCCCCCACGACTCACCACGTCCTCTCCCACCCCGGCACTACCCCAAGCAGTCCCCCTTCCTACCATCGGAACATATTTGCTAGGACGTCTTAGTTCATGTTTCCAAGAGAGAAAATCTGATTGCCTTAGTTGATCTTTTTCCTGAGCAGAGCTGTAGGTGCTGTCCAACCTGAGGGCTTCCTGCCCTTCTGTGGGACGCCCACTCCTATCCCAGTCGGCGGTGAGACACGCAGTGTGCCGTCACATGGTTCAAACATGGGCTGGGGTCTGCCCCTTCGGAAGTGGCTCTGAGCAAGGCAAGGCAGCCTACATCCAAAGCGACTTCATACAAGGCAGGCACTGCAAGCTGGCCTCACGCACCTCCAGATCCAAGTGTGGATCTGGCAGAGGAGCCGTGCTCCTGAGGTGGGGCACATCTCAGGCTTGGAAAGAGGCTCTGATTCAGCAGAAAGCTGTCCAGCAACTTCCTCTGGAATTTCACTACATATTTCCAAGTCTTTCCTGTTTTACCTACTGCTCCACTCTGGCTGAACCTCACCTGGGATTATCCTCAGTGCACACACAGACACAGTCACACACACAAATATGCACACGCCTGCACACATGTGCACACATTGGGCTTAGCATCTCCCCTTCCCAATGAGTCCCTGACCTCAGCTCCGCTCCCAGTCTGCCCATACTCCTCTTCCTGTGGGGCTTTGATGCCTGCTCTACGTCCTCCCCCACATCTGACCTTGGTCAACACTGTTTTTAGCTTAGCTACTTTCTTGTCAGGGCTTGTACCTTGAAGGAATTCCAATACTCTGAACCACACAATCTATAACAGATAGACAAATACGTTTTGCTGTCAGGGCACATTGGGTCACAAATGATATGGAGCTGATGTCTATCAACTGTCTAGTGTCAGTTTACTCAACAGCACTTGTCAGGATGATTTCAGCCAACTTTGCTCAGAGTCGCTATTCCCACCTAGTTGCTTGCTGCCTGTCAGTCACCTACATCAAATCCTTAGGGTTTGTTCCGGTTTATGGTAATCAATCAATCGACACAAAAATATCTTCTACCAGGCTAAGCTTAATTTGGGTTTTTTTTGGAGTCTTCTTAATATTTTCATTCCTGTCCCACGCTATCTTTTTGTGGAATTTGTTTTTTCTTTGGCCATTTTTCTCATGTCCAACCCGTTCTCCCTTCGGTCTTCTAGATCTCCTGAGAATCATTTATATGGTAACTCCCTGATCTACCCATCTGGTCCAGCAGGATACACTTTATTTTGTTCTTTAAAAAACATTTCATTCAATATTGCACAATTACATCTGATTTTTTTCCCCCCAAGGCAACTGTCAAGGCCATCCTGATCCCATGGAGGAAGATAGGCTCTTTTCTCACAGAGGCCGGACATCGAGGGTAGCTTTCTACGAAGGCACATTAGGCCCCTGGTGTGATTTAGAGGCTGCTGGGATGCTCCTCAAAAGAGCCTTTCGCAATATCTTCTAACTCAGTGGTTCTCTATCACCCTGGGAAGTTTACAAATTATAGATGCCAGACCCCCACTAAGACCAATTAAGTCAGACCTCTGGGGTTGAGATGCAGATATGAGTATGGTTTTTAAATCTCTAGGTGGTTCTAATATGCAGCCACGGTTGAGAACCTTTATTTACTTCAGTGGTTTATAAACCTGGCTGTGAATTGGAATCACTAGGGAGCTTTAAACAATACTGATGCCTGGGTTTCACCCTTGCAGGTTTTTATTTAATTAGTCTGGGTTTTGGCCTGGACATTGCAATTTTCAAAGCTCCTTGGGTGATTCTAATATGCAGCCAAGATTGAGAACCAGTACCTTAACAGATGCTTCAAATTTCAATGGTAGGCTATCCACTGCTCACCTAAGTTTCTGACTGATGCAAACACACATGTTCTTGGGAGAAAGGGGATGTTTTTCTCAATTACTTATACATTAGTGTGAATATGTTCCAGAGGTAGGGTTGCCGGATTGAATATAGGACACCTGTTTAAATTTGAATTTCAGACAAATAAAAAATAAATTTTAGTATAAGTATACCCCATGTGATATCTGAGATGTACTTATTGTACTACAAAATTATTCTCTGCTTCTCTGGAATTCAAATTGAACTGGGCATCCTGTATTTTTATTTGCTAAATTTGGTCACTCCTATAAAGGCTTTCTGAGAGCAGGTTGTGGCAGGGGGGCATGAAAAAAGCAGAAAGAGAGACATAGAGAACCTGAGGGGCAGGCATGAGGAATACTACGGAAAGGCTATAAAACAAAGAAGGCCTATATCAAGCCCCAGTTTGACTTATCCAGCTCACCTAAGTACCATTCTGCCACATCCTTGTAAAAAATCAACAGAATCTCCCCACCCTGACCAGCTTAGCTGGCAGAAGTGCCTGGGCATACATTATTCCTCAAGATTGACTGCACCATCCACAGCGGCAGACATCTTCCATCTAGAATCTTGCTCTTGCTCGGGCTAGAGCTAGGCAGCAGTGCAATCCATGGCTAACTTATTAACTAATGTTCTAAATTTTTTAATTTAGAATTCATTATATTTAGAATTTCAAATTTATGCTAATTCTAAATATAGAACTTAATTAAATCTCAATGTAGAATTTAATTATACTCAAAGGTTTCAAAAATGTCTGGCTTTGACTTATGATAACTGTAGCCTGCTTCCAGAAAGTTAGGCAGAAAAAAAAAATACCTTCAAAGTTAGAGAAAGGAGGTAGATATGTAAGTAAATATGATAAAGTCTTTCTAAACTAAAATCCCAGTAAACCTATTACAAGGCCTTGTAGTTCTGTGTATCCTAATCCCATCCTCCGCATAAATGCACCTGTCATTTTTTAAGGACATTTTTCATTTCACTTTTCTTTTGAACTCTTCCCTTTATATCTGTAGACACCCAGGGGATTTTCCTCTCACGGGTTTCCAAGTTATCTGAACAGAATGTGCGTACATCTGGCAGCATGCGATGTTGGTGCACCTAGGAGAGCTGGATCTCCATCCGGAAATCCCTCCTTAGCTTCCTGAGATTCAACATATTGACGTTAGGTTACCAGGGTCTAGAAATACCAATTCAATTATTTATGAAGATCTTTCACTTCCCAGCTAAGATGACATTTAGATTGTTAAATCTGACTGGGCATGAAGTCAGTACCCCACAAGAAAATGGGAGACATTCCTTTGACTCCGCAGAATACCTGGGTATATGGTAAGTTCTTCCCACTCCCTCCACTCACCTTCTCTCCCTACCCCCATCCATCTCCTCCTGCTATTTATGGTCCTCAGTTTTCTCTTACCATCACCTCATTGTGTCTTTGAGGTCATTCAACCCTGGGTCTGATTTGCTGCCTTAAAACATACAAAGCCCTGTGGTACCCACCCACCCCACCCCTTCTCTTAAAATGGAAACAGTGCTGCCTTTCCAAAGATCACCCAAACAAGAATATGAGGAAAATGCTCTTTGCTTTCCAGCAAAACTAAAGAGAGTGGCCCTCTACTCTGTGGCAGGGCAACACAAATTAAGTGTTGACAATAAGAGACATTCTTTCTTCCTACTGCACTGGGTGTGTCCATCCTCCCACTGACATTGTCCCCTCCCAGGGATATAGCTGAGTGGACAGACGCAGTCAGTTTACAGTGAGAGCACCAGGTAACGTTACTCTTCAACTTATCAATACTTCCCAAATCAAATCTCACAGGGTCTCTTCCCATCTCTCCCTCTGCATAAAATTTAAACCACTGGAACACAGAGGAGCTGAGCTAACCACCAGGAAGGAAGGGCACATTTGGTCAAGGAAGGAGCGGCCATTTTTTTTTTTAAGACCTGTTGGGCCAGCTTATCAGATTCCCGGTTTCTCCAGTTATGAAATGTCTGGCGGTTTCAGTGATCGAGATAAGCACAGCTGTAATCTACCATGATCCAGAGCTTATTCACAGATCACAGCTGTGTAATTTCAGGTAACATGCTTTCCTTGTTTGGATTTGTTTAACATTGTTAAATATATAGTCAGACCATCTGCACAGTATTTTTTTTAAATTGGAAATTACAACCATAACTTCCTTTTTATATATCAATAAACTAAACAGCACAATTTCAAAGGGATCCTTCTGCACCGAGCACTGAAGCAATGCCTGTCCCACACCACACCACTGCCTAATTGCACGCTAATTGGACAAACGTGATTAAATATTTCAAGATCTTTACTAATTGCCTCTATTTTAGCTTTAAAATTTGCTTGCCACCAACAAATTTAATGACACTGGTGTCTAGTCATCAGCAAAAAGCCCAAGAGTTGCTCTTTAAAATGTACCTAGTCAGAGTATTTACTGATTGTGCATTGTTTCCAATGTAGCTTAATTAGAAATCCAATCAGTTCGCTAAGTCTAATTATACTTGATTTGTAGATTCAGACTATGATACATAATGAAGCCAAGCCGCTAACAGTAAACGTGCCTGAAATGTAACAATAAGAGAAATATTTTTTAATGTACGCCTTGTCACTTTAGAAAATCAAGTAAGACACATGATCTCTCACAGTGGGGATTTTGGAGGTTTGAGACTTTCAAAGATTCTATGAGCTGGATTCCAATTCTACTGGTAAAACCTACTTTGAAAGATGATTGTCAGAAAATATTTTTAGGTCTCTATACTAAAGATTCAAAAGAAAAGAGAAACAATTGCTTCCTTCACACTGATGCTATGAGAAACTGTTATGGCATTATTTCATAGAAGTAGCCTTGATGAAACTCATATGGTTAAAATGGACGCGTTCACGTAATTCCTATTAAAAAATTTTTTTCCTTCCCAGAAATTTGATTTATTATCTCACAAAATGCCTCATGCAGTGCTTAAAACCCAGTGTTTATATAAGTATATACTCGAATGTGTGAGGGCATAATTTTGTATATACACAAAATTTTACTAGAGGGAAATATTTCTAAATGTATTATTGCATTTCTGCAACATTTTGCAGCTGATTATTGGTCTGTGGAAACAGGCTCTGAGAAGCAGAGAAAAGATGCTTTAAAAAAAAATTAATGCAGACTAAGATGACAATTACCACTTTCTCAATCATCTGAACAATTTGAGACAGTGGAATTTAGAGGGCCCTACATCCTCACCACTCTACACCCCAGAATCCAAGTGTTTCTGTGTTGGCATGCACGATGCAGACATGTGGCAATCACAAAACGGGACTGGTGCTGAGATCTGTCCATCTCACCTTGCAATTGCTATCTACCAAAAATGGCACTGTTTTGGAATGGTAAGGATGCCAGTAATAATGCTGGTTCAAAACTAACCTTCAAAGTCGTGGTCGTTTCACTTTCATTTTGAGCAATGTGGGAGAAATCAGTAGGTGAATCAGAGTAGAAGGGACTGGGTAGAAAATAGGTGTGATTTTTAAGCTTTTGGGACAATATTATAAACATAATGGAGGATGATTCAAAGCATCTGAAACTCTAAATTAATTATGGTTGACTGTTCAACAATGGACTATTACTTTGGCACAGTTATCTTTCCTTTAATGTAAAATTTATCTTTTTGTAACAATGTAGCCTAAAAGAAACATTGAAATATTCTTAACTGACTCTGCAAAAGTGCTAAAAGTGAGCAGTTAAAATTTTTGCACTAAAAACCTATTATTTACATTTATTCTGGTGTTGCTTTTAAAAAGTTTCCCAATAAAATTTCTCCATTATGAGTGTGTGTATGTGTGTACATGTATGTATGTGTATGTATATATATACCAGGGGTGCCAAAAAAAATGTATACACATTTTAAGAGATGTTATCTGTGTATTACTTTTTGAAGTTGAGTTGAATACCACAGCAATGTGTACTATGATGTTCGCTTAAAAGATTGTAATTGCAGAAGTCAAACATGACTTGTATTCATTGTTTGTTATCAGTATATATTGAGTATTAAAAATCTAAAAGTTTTTTCCTTTCTTAAAATGTGTATACATATTTTGGCTATATATATTTTATTAAAATTTATATATATTTGTATTAAAACATATATATACACACACACACACACACACACATACATATATATCCATGACAAATACCTTATTTTTTTTCTTTCTCCCTTTTTCAAAAAAATCTCATAGCATGTACTGAGCCTGGAGGGTTTTCCTTTCAGTTCTTTGTCATTTGACACAGTTCCGAATCGACCCAGCCTGTAGCCAAGGCCCTAATTTGTACTCTTCTATGTGTACCTCTTATTTTCCCTGCACTCTGGGGTAACTCTTTATTAACTAATTTCTCAAAATTTAAGCGAAATGCGAATCATGGAGTTGTTTTTCTCTAACCAGAGTTCATCACACTGACGTTTGAGTTAACGGGAAAGTCCTCATTAGGCTTGTCTGGATGTAACCCTATGGAAAGCCTCTTCTTTACCTTCCTTTCCAAGGAAGGGTTGCTTGGAATCTAATATTTTTTAATATTGCCACTCAGATTTTTGAACCCAGTGCGGTGGGGAGGCTGGAAGGAGACAGAGATCCTCTTATTCATGTGGCTGATGCAGGTTGTTTCCCACATTTGTTAACTGATTTCGGTGGGAGAAGGAGAAGATGCACAGTAAGTCTTCACTTATTGCCGATATGTCCTTGGAAACTGACTTTATAAACGGAAACCAACTTTACCCTAGGCTAATTGAAACAAGAAACAAGAGCTTAGATTCCTAGGGTATATTTCTGGTGACAAAAGCTTTACCAAATTTCAAAATGAAGACCCAAAACACTTCTTTTTTTAAAGATTTTTATTGGGGAATTGGGGGATGGGAACAGCCCTGGGGAATTGGGGGAAGGGGAACAGACAAGTTGCTGTCCTTTTGTTCTTCAATCTAGTTGTGGAGGATGTTGCTTCACTGGTCAAGTTGGCACCATCATTGCGCTCTTCCCGGGCAAGGCAGATCAGTCGCCGGCTTCTGGACGGCCGCTCACTGCAGCTGCTGGCCACTCACGCTGGCTGCTGGCTACATACGGTAGCCCATGGCAACCCACTGCCACAGGGGCTGCAGCCTATGCCTTTGCCGCGACTCATGGCAGCCCAGCTCCAAGTTGAGCTGTTGTTCAGCATCTTAGCTGTAGAGGGCAGTGTCACTGGCCTCATATGTGGGATCCGAAGCGGGGCCCTCTGGCATCCCAATCCAGCTCTTAACCAACGCGCCACTCGGCCAGCCCCCCAAAACACTTCTAATATTAAACACTGAAATGAATGTGAGCTATGTATATATTGAAGAAAGATGAATAGAAACAAGTAAGATGAGAATTTTCCACCCTACTTATTCCAGTTCTGGGTTGCAAGGGCTGGAGCCTCTCCAGGGAACTTAGGGCACATGGCAGGGCCCACCCTGGCCAGGGTGCATGTATCATAGGGCACCCCCACCCACACCCACCCTCACTCGGACTGGAACAATGAAGACATGCTATTCACCTCACCTGCACATCTTTGGGACATGGGAGGAAATCGGGGTCCCCAGAGACAACCCACATAGATATGGAGAAATGTGCAAACCACACAGACAGTGGCCCCAGCCCGGAATCAATTGTTTTTTCTCATCAGCATTATAATGAAACAATGTTGAATGAAATGATGTTATTCGAGGACCAGCTGTATATGTAAAACCTGAACTCAATTCTACTCCAGAACGGCTATTCCAAAGCAAAAGTTAGCAACCACATCGCTCTCACCCACTGAAAATAACACGGTTTCTGTAGTATTTGACATTATTTGAAACAATACTTTTTCTTTACATATTATTGCAAAAAAAAAACAAAAGAATATACATCTTTACAAATGTCTAGAAAACTAGAAAACTGGAAGGAAAAAGGATCACCTAGTACAGTCTTCTCCCTTTTAAATGCTGGAGAATTTTTAAAGGAATGTTTTGTTCCTTTTTCTCCTCGAAGCTTAGTTTTATCTTTTCTTATTAATAAGGCCTGGCCCCTCGTTAACATGCAGCCAGAGCCTAATGAGCCTTGCAGACTCCTGTAATTTCTTCACTGTTGAAAATGCCTGACACTAATCTATGCCATTTATACTAATAAGAGGTAGATCAGCTGATATTTGGTGGAATGAAAATATGCTAAATATACTTTATTGAATTGCACATAGTTAGTTCTTCCCAGTACACTGTATTACAGCAACAGATGCAAAATCATTACCTCTGTGCTCTAAGTGGAGCAAAACCTTAGGCTTGAATAAATGAAAGAAAGAGTCCAACATTTGATATGTTCACTTCCTTTTTTTTTAATATAGGCAATATTGACTTTAAAACTTCCACTTCAGAAAAATCATCTTTTCCCTGATTTTCAAAGCACCAGCACAGTGCTTCCCACTGAAATGACAATGAAATGAAGAGCTGACCTAAAGTATGACATTCTATATTAAGTGAACTTTAATGAATGCTAAATTTGGGTGGATTTTGCATAGAGCTTATTAATTATATCCATAAGGAAACCCAAAGAGTGCTTGGTGATTAGCAATTTTCAAATGAATACCAAAGAAATTTTTACCAATTCTAATATACATTGAACATTGTATTATTATCATATTAGGCAAAAGCAATTTTTTTCATTTTTGCATTACCAATTTTTTATTTGATGTTTTCATTTGTGTTGTTATTTACATTTTTTTCTCTTACTTGCAGAGAGACACGTGACTGAGGAGGCTGACTGCAGGTGTCAGTAAATGTTTCCAACACTTGTGTCAATACCTGTTTTGGGCTCAGACATGACAAGCCAGAGGGTGTTTTTAAAAACCTTATTTAAAATCTACATATTTATTCAAAACAGTCAGCTATTGCTGCATCCTCTGAGATGTGCTGTGAATAAGGTGAAGGCTTCAGGGTCCTGAACTAAACATTTGTACCTGTGGAACCCAATAGCCTAAGGTCCCCTAATAAGTGAGTTCAGCAGGGAAAGATCAGTCTTTGGAGGAAAGTTGATTATAGCATTGAAATTTCTCATTAGATTTGCTCATATCTGACCAAGGATTTAGGACAAAGATAGCAGAGTGAGTTGGAAAGCAGAAATGAGGTGAAAATGTCAAATATCATCCGGAACCTGTTTCCCATCCCATCCGGTTGTTTTTCTCCTAGCAGGACTCACATTTGACAATATCCTCAAACCACTGGGTGATGAAGAGAGAAGAATGTAATATGTAGTGCTGCTTAAACATATTTCACATGCATTCGGCCATTTCTCATCTGTTAGCAAGCACTCTTGACTGTCTTCTGCACAATATTTCCTCGGAACATGTTTTGTGCTTGTTTTGGCGGTATATCATGCACTTATCTACAAGCATATTTTTTAGATTTTGAAATGTCCTTTGATTTATCCCCTAAGAGAATGACGGGTCCCTTCTGTCTCTATTCCTTGTCCTGGACAATTGCTGTATCTGTGCCTCCTAGAGTCTCTCTGCTCTTAACCTTTGCCAGCACAGGTGCAGTAACTCCCCAAAGATTAACAGTCTGCTTGTAGGTGTGATTGAAATGAGCTTGGCTTGCCTTCAGGATCCAGAGCCCTAGCCTACTAAATCACCTCCTATAATCTTGTGCACTTAGGCAAAGCAAACAAAATAATCTGCCAGGAAATACTAATGGGGCAGTGTCAACACAGACATCGTTTGTAGTAACTGTCCCATTATTATTACCCTGCTCCTGAAATCCAATCTAACTTCGCTTCCCACTCGGCAGGGCTGGAGGTTAATTAGAAGGGATGTATGTTTGGATGTACCTATGTGTACACACACATGCCCCCTCACACACCCACACACCCCTCATGCATGCATGTAAGTGCCCATGCAGACACAGGTCCCATTACTAATTAATTGAACTTGCAAGTGCTACCCCATGTTTGGGGTTTGTTGTTCCAGCTCAGGAAAGCATACATTCTGCGTGCATGTCTTCTCCCCTGCATCTCGACATTTTCCAACAGATGTTAGCTAATGTGGCTGTGGAAGGTTCACAGTGAATGCTGCGAGCCCAATAAATCTTCCTCTTAAATGCAGACACTCCACCATCCCAGCATCTTATACCTATAATACATTTTAATTACTTGGCTATTCAAATTATACTAAATTAGATTTGCACAGAACAGCACCATGGATTTCTCAATTTATATTTTATCCACCACAAACAACATAAAATCGGCAAGTGCACTTTTATTAGAACTTGCAGGATCCACTGAAGTCTGATACCCTTAAAATCATTAAGTGACAAAGATTACTAGCACTAAGGTTCTACTTTGCTTCCCCATTAGCCATTTAGGTGACAGCTGCTGTATTACACATAAAGATGAACCATTCCTTGAGGGATGATAGTGGCTCCGCTGTGACACTGCTGGCTTAAAGCATTATCAGACCATGGCTGTGCTTGGAGCCATCACAGTCTCCTAGGCACCTATCAGTACCCTCATTATCTGCATCACAGAGTGCTGAGAACGAACACTGCCAGGCCTCACAGCTTCGCAGCTCATTTGAGAAGCGGAAATTAAATGTCCCAGGAGAGAAAACAGGCACACTGTAACAGCACCGGCGCTATACACCAATAACATGTCGACCGCTGTAGCACCGACTTCGATCTCATTAATTTAATAGGCTCCTGGAACGAGGATGGGAAGGTGGAGAGGCAGCCTCGACAAGGAGATTACTGACAGCACTGGCATTGTGTGACTTGCAAGCTCATAACAGAACGAGGACTTACTGTAGGTTTCGCAGCTCTTCAGATATTTGTTGGGGCTTTTAGAAGCACTGAAGAAGAAAAAAAAAAAGAAGGGAGGAAGGGAGAGAAAGAGAAGGGGAGATCACTGAACAGGGGCAAAATTAGCTGATCATAAACATGATCTATGTTCATATTACGTAGCATTCCTATGTGAGTGAGGTGAAGGGAGCTTTAGAAGGCTATAGATAAAATAAAGGTGCTGTTTGCACACAGTAAAAGAATCGTGTGTGTGTGTGTGTGTGTGTGTGTGTGTGTGTTTCAGAAATCTATTTAACAGAAGCCCTTACCCTTGCTGAAAATTATTTTTTTATAGCTCGACTTCCATGAAATTCGTAAATGGTTTGGCTGCAAAAATATCGGCTCCTTTATGATGGGAGTGACACCAAACAAAACAAAGCTAAGAAGGAGGCGATTATCCAGATAAGCCAGACCAAAGAAACCTTCTCTTAAGAAAAACAAAATGCCTGAAGTCTCCAGGTATTAGAAGCAAGAGTGTTTTTCACCTTGAATAATCTGATTTATGGCCCCAATTCTCACTGGTAGACCTGCCGGTATGGACCCCTGCCAGCCCAAAGAGAGGCAAGACAGTCAAACTCCGAGATTATCAACACAGATTTTTGTACACTGGATTTTTACTTTTAATAACCATTCTTCATCACTGTCACTTGCGTAAAGGCCTCAGGAGAAACAAAGATGAAGAAATCCAGCTTCCTGCACTTCTTGACACTGCTGACAATGGCTGCTCTTAGCCTAGCCTTTTGTATTGATGAAAAGCTTCTATGTGGAAAGATGTGAAGACTTTGTGGTTATGACGCATTATCAGTGGCATATAAAAGACCCTGGTTCATCTCTGATCGCTGTGATCTTTGTCTCCATGCTGCTGCCTGGCAGGATCATGAGGTAGTGGAGAGATAGCGGCTGTTTTCAGCATCAGAGGAAAAAGTTTTGTGTCTCCGTACAATATTCACTTGTGACGTGTCTTTGGACAAGTCACTTTGCTGCTCTGATCCTCAGCTTTTGTCAGTAAAAAGAAGGAGAACACCTCTTTTAGCACAGTTGTGAGGATGAAGATAACGTAAGTGAAGGTCACTTGCGTGGTACGTAGTGCTCAGAGTTGCTGCCATTGAATCAGACCCCAGGTGACTGATTTATACTCCTCTGTGTTCTAAAACTGGTTAGAGCGAATACCACTGTATAGAAGCAAATGGGAGAGGGGAGCTTTTTAAAAGGGAGGAAAATGAAGAAAAGAGAGGTGACATCAATTGAGAAGTCTTCTGTCACACATCAGGCTTCCGGGATTCTGTCCTCAGGCTACATGGGTCACTTTGTGTTGGGGATCTGAAGAAAGCTGAGGGCCTCCTTGCTAAGGAAAAAAATTCACTGGCGTTTACAATTTCAGAGTCACAGACTTCCTGAAATCTAGCCATGGACCTCAGGTCAAGAACACTTGTTCCGGAGAATGGATATATTGTGATATTTCATGTGGCATCAGAAAAGAAGTCCCTTCAGTCCTTCCTTCACCCCCACATCCACACACACACACACACACACACACACACACACACAGTCACACAGAATATTCCAGGCACTCTTATGTAAGGACATGGGTGAACTAGAAAACAGAGTTCTGAGAATCACAGGCCATCAGCATTCTCCTTTCCCTTTCCTATTTTGTTCAATGCCACTTGCCTCTTTTACCCTTAGAACAAGGATACGCTTGGATACTGGACGCCTGAAGGCTTGAGGCCAGTCCTGCTCCCAGACCACTGAAATGTCGGGAACAGAGGCTAGACACTGAGGTAGCTCAGCATCAATCAGTCTTAGCTTGATGGCTGGTGAGCAGTAGCAGAAACAGAAGGGGTTTGTACCTCTAAAGAGCCTCCCTGCCCTTGGCAAGGAGCTGGGGTTCGGCCTGCTGGGGACTGGCTCCATGCAGTCCTGGTGATAGGGCTCTGGCTTATTCTTGTCAGTCTCTTTATGGATAAGTTGCCCCAACCCCCAGTCCTCTCAGGAGGGGTCCCTGTTAGATCCTTTTCCCGAAAGGGGGCTAGATTCCTGACCCCCAGTTCAGGCTGGAAACTGAGGTTGGGACATCTGCCCATGTCCAGTCTCCAGCCTCCTCTGCACATCCCACCTGCCCCTCCTGGCCTCCTCCATCTCCTGCTGCTGCCGCCTGCCCAGCTGACATGTCCCAACTGGTGACCTGACAGCAGCACATAATCTCTCGGTTCTAGCTGTTCTTGGTCTGATAGGCTCTGCACATAACAGACATTCAATAATTATCTCTTGAATAAATAATGTGACAAAATATAAAGAAAAGGGATGGGGAACAGAAAGAAGAACGTCAATAAAAGGAGGACAGAGGTCAGTAGGAGATGGGGGGGGAGGGGGCGAGTGGTTTGTCACCATCATTACTACCTGCTAAGAATTAGAACAAATTGAAAATTCTTCCCCAAATCTTAAAATGTCATGCTACTTTTTCATACTCCACTTCAAAGACAGGTTTCCTAGATATTGATGGGAATGAAAGAAGACAAGAGACAGTGCCTTGCAGGAGAAAACCTACAGAGGGACACGGTGGCCATGCCTCCACTTTTAACGCCTCCCATCCTGTCCCCGATGCAGGAAAGAGTCAGCCATTTATCAGAGCATCATGACCACACTACCAAAGGATAAATGTTTCCCTATCGTGTATCATCCACACAGTCCAACTCTTCTTATTAATTGCAAACATGAGTGTTTTCTTCCTGGACTTAAAAGATTACATTTTGTGCCTTCACAGTCCTTCTTGTAGACATAGAAAATGCTTTTCAGGAAACTCACCACAGCATAATTAAAAATCTGCTTTGCCAGGGCTGGTCTCCAGGCCTTTTCATATACAGTTTTTTTTACAACAGCCCCAAAGCACACAGAGGCTGTTGCTTTTGATGGAAAAAAAAAAAGAGGTGCTGCGTGACTACTTCCCATCAGCATGGAAAAGTTGCAAAGTCCAGATGAAATACCGCACTGCTCTCTATCGACTGATTCTGCCTAGAAAAACAGGAGCGTAATCAATCACCTAAGAGTATGTGATTACAATTACTAGGGCAAGAGACACACCTGCCCCGGCAGGATATTCTGTCAGAAACTAACTCCATGTTATCCACGAAACAAATAGGAAAACATCCATAGTGACAGCAGCCTGAACCTCTCACCCAGTGCTTCTCAACCAAGGGTAGTTTTGCCTCCAGGGGACATTTGGCAATATCTGGAGACATTTCTGGTTGTCACAAGCAGAAGGGTGCTACTGCATCGAGTAGGTAAAGGCCAGGGATGCTGCTAAATATCCTACAATGCACAGGACAACATCCACCACAAAGAGTTATCCAGCCCCAAAGGTCAATGGTGCTGAGGTTGACAAAGCCTCCCTAGATGAACTGCATTCACTAACTTTTAATGTTCCCAGTAACTTTCTACCCCTCCTCGCTTCACTCTCTGGCTTCTCCTGTCATTAACTATATTGCTTTTCCATTCTCTGATCTGGTCTTCAGCCAAGCTACCTACATACAAGTGTGATCCCTGCTCAAAATTCTTTCTTTTTTTTTTTTTTTGGCTATACCACAGTGACAAAAATTTCTACTTCAATCACTCTTTGAGGTAAAGAAACTTAAAAAATAAATACTCTCTGGGAAAGAAAGCATAATAAGCCAGCCTCAGGCATGTACAACGAAGGTGAGCTTCTAAAGTCTAGAAACACCATCAGAAATGGGACACTTGACTGATCATTTGTCATAAATGGCAGGAGACCTGGGAAGGCTGTGAGTGTGGAGTAGCTTTTGAGAGCACGCCTGGATAACATCCCTCAGGGCATGGCCCTCACAGCTGGGAGGTGGCATGAAGGATCATCAAGCTAAGGGGAGAGAAAAAGGACAAACCAGGAGGGATTAAGGAAAGCCCTTCTAAAAGGAGAAAAGGAAACTGAGGTTACACTGAACTTTTTGCAGTTTTGCTTATGGCTTGTGGACCCAAGCACCTAAGCTCTCTGGCTTCAGAAGCAACTCACCATCCAACAACATAATCTTTCCCCCAAACCTTCATCAACACATCCTTCTCTTCTCTGTCCCAGTCTCACCTCCTCCAGGAAGTCTTCTTTGACTTATTCTACCTTACACTGCATGTACTTGACACTTCATCGTTTAGTTGGTTTTGTATTCACTTCCATTTATTTTTGAAATAAATTTTTTGTGTATATTCGGCCTGTCTTATATAACTTTCTTCAAGGACTAAAAGTTCTTTGTGTTGATCTCTTCCTTTATAGTTAAAATATTCTTCTATAAAAAAAGTCATTTGGGGTTAGTTTCGTGATATAAAACAACTTAATATCCTGTCTGATATTGGTAGCTTAAGATAGGTATTACAAAATAAAGAAGGAAAGCATTATTTATGAAGTGCCTACTATGTGCCAGGCACTATGCTAAGCATTTTATGTACCTTATCTCACTTGATTCACTTAATAATTCTGTAAAGTAGATAGTGGTATCCCAGTTTTTAAAGATGTAGATACTGAAATCAGGGAAAGATAGCATAAAATGTGCAAGATCATATAATTGGTAAGTGATGGATTGATTTCAATCCTTGACAAATATCCCAATGATAAAAGATTTGTATCAAGTATCTCTGGCTTCCTGTAATGTCACATCATGGGTCTATCACTTATTAACCTAACTAAATACTTCTAGAATCAATTTATATATATTTTAAGTACACTTTTTATTTTGGAATAATTTAAGATTTATGGAAAAGTTGTAAAAGTAGTAAAGAGTGTAACCACTCAGCTTCCCTTAATTTTAACATCTTGTCAAAACTAAGAAATTAGTATTCTATGAAACTATTATCTAAACTCTCGATTTCTCCAGGTTTTCTACTAATTTCCTCTTTCTGTTCCAGGATACTATTTGAGATACTGCATCGCATTTAGTTGTCATATCACCTTCTTCTCCTCTGGTCTGCGAGTTTCTCAGACTTGTCTTGTTTTCCATGACTTGAACAGTTTTGAAGAATGCCGTTCAGGTATTTTGTAGAATGATCTTCAATTTGGGTTTATCTGATGTTTTTCTCATGATTAGACAAGGGTTGTAAGTTTTTGGAACGAATGCCAAAGGGTAGGGTACCCACTTCATCACATCATGGGTGTACATGATGTCACTATGGTTTATTCCTAGTGATGTTGACCTTGATCACTTAGTTAAGGTTGTGTCTGCCAGGTTTCTCCACTGTAAAGTTTCTATTCTTCATTCCTCATGTTTGATTCTTTGGAAGCAAGTCACTAAATCCGTAGAGGATTTATGGATTTCAGAGGAAAGGAATTAAGCTCCCCGTCCTGGAGGAGAAAATATCAACATATAGTATTAGAAATTTTTCTGTAAGGGAAATTTGTCTCTTCTTCTCCATTTACTTATCCAGCTTTTTATTTATTGTTATCATTGTAGACTCATGGATATTCATTTTAATCTTTGGGCCATAATCGAATACTATTATTATGTATTTTGTGCTATTTATACTTTTGGCCTGCATAATTGTTTGAGAACTTGAGATTTAGGATTTTCTCATCAGCCAAATAACATAGAAATTATTTCATTTATCTTAAATTTATATTTTTCTGGTTCAATGGTTGCCCTATGGATCTAGGATTCTGAGGCTTGCTAGACAAATGTATGCCATCTCCAGGGCCACTACACTGCAGAGCTCCTGGGGGGTACTGATCACAATGTAAATGATGCATGGAACCCCTGGAGTTGTACAACATGGAGAGGCAGGCCAACTCTATTTTTCATGATTTTTATAAAATTTAACCAAATCCTCTCTTTTAAACCTGCATTCTAAATGCTTCAGATTAAGAACAGTTTGAATTTCTTTGTAGTCTATAGCAACATCATAAGACATAAGGTATATTTATACAGACATAAATTCTGAAACCTGAGAATTCATATTTTAGCCTCGATTCGCTGCTTAGATCAACACCAGTCCTGCCACTAAGACCCTGATCCATGGATGTCTTCTTCCAGAATGTTGCATAAATGAAGTTGTAACTAGTTGGCCTTAACCCATCAGTTATTGAAGCAGCAACAACAGCCACAACAATTTGTAATTGTGGTGGGGAATGCAAGAAACTGGTGAGAAGGGGTCAAATATCAGTAGATGTAGTCCATACGATCGACTCATACATTGAAATATGCAGTGTCCCAGATGGAAGTAAATTTCTTTTATTACTTGAAATTACTCTTCTATGAAATGTCTACAACTTTTCTATATCTTTTTTGAACAGACCAGAATTGCACACAGGGGATATAGAAATGGTTGCTGGTTTTGAGGTCTTTTCTGCTTTCTGATCAACTGTGTGTGTACAAAGTCACCACAGCCTCTGTCCTAGTGTTTGGAGGGAACAGTCTACAATTACTCTGGAATTCTTCTTTTGTGCCAAGGCCCACATCAGGTGCCATTGCCCTAAGAAGGCCTCTCAAGACCTCTCTCTCAGCCTGTGGCCCCATGAGCTCTTATAGTTCCCTGTCCTGTCACACTCTATTGCTATTTTCAGTCTGCTTATCAATCTCCTTCAAGGACTGTGAGTTTTGAGGGGCAGGAATTCCAGTATTTTGTATAATAATTGGCACATAGTCTGTATTTTCACACATTTATGAATGAAAGAAGAGTTAATGGCTCAAAGTGTAAAGTTTCTTGACATTTCACTGCTCATAAGAGCTCAGTATCATGTGTGTATCTGGTGGTTTTTCTGCTCACTTTCTTCTCAAGTGATTTAAAACCATGTTAAATAATTACAAATCAAGCAAAAGTCTGGGAATTCTGTAACCAATAATTTATATGTGTCAACTTATCCCAATCTATTGCTTGCTGCTCTGAATAATGAGTATTAGCAAATAATTCAATACTAACATAATTCTTACTTTAAAAGATGTCTGTTCATTTCCAAAAGGTCAGCCTTTCAAAAAGAGGAAAGGATTGGCTATAAGAGCCCATTACCTGCCAATCCCCATCGCCCTTCACACACCCTTGGATGGCATGGTCTAGGTATCTGGGAGATGAGGAGTAGGCAATTCTATTTATCATAAAAAAGAAAGGGTCTTTTTTAAAAGTGAAATTTGCGTGAATGTGTGTGATATTTAAAAAAAATAAATTTTATGTTTGGAGCAGTTTTAGGTTCACAGAAAACTTGAGCAGAAAATAGAGATTTCCCATATACCGCCTGTTCCCACACACCACAATCTCCCCCATTATCAGCATCCCCACCAGAGTGATACTTACATTATGATAGGTGAACATGCGTGGACACATCAGCATCACCCAAAGTCCATAGTTTACATTAGTGTTCACTCTTGGTGTTGTACAGTCTATGGGTTTAGACCAATGCATAATGAGATGTATCCACCTTTGTGGTATCATACAGAATGGTTTCACTGCTTTACAAATCCTCTGTGCTCCATCTACTCATCCCTCTGCCCCCTAACTCCTGGCAACAAATGACTTTCTTATGGTCTCCACATTTTTTATTTTTTGCCCTTTCCTGAATGTCATGTAGCTAGAATCATATAGTGTATAACTTTTCAGATCAGTTTCTTTTACTTAGTATTATGCATTTAAGTTTCCTCCATGTCTTTTCATGGCTTATAGCTCATTTCTTCTTAGTGCTGAATAATATTCCATTGTCTGGATGTACCACAAAAGTAAACTTTTAGTAAAGCATAACATACCTACAGTGAAACACACAAATAATTAGTGCGCAGCTTGACAAATTTTCATAAAATGAACATGCCTGTGTAGCCAGCACCCACATCCAGAAACAAATTGTTTCATCACAAATGAAGTGACACCCCTGGTGTCCCATTCCAGTCAATGCTCTCGAAAGACAAACCATCCTGATGGACCCTGACCCTTAACACCATATATTTGTTTTGCCTGTTGAAGCCAGTGTGGATGGAGGCTTTGGAAACATTTCTGTCAATTGGTAACCTAGAAGGCAACCAGTGTTTTCCTCCTAGGATCTGGCATAAGTCCAGATTAAAGAGAAAACCTGAAAGACAGTGAGTGGAATAGTACTTCTTCTTTGTTTTCAGAAAGGACACCCACTAGTGCCCTCCTGTAAGTGAAGAATGGAATCGAAGTGCATGTTTTCTCTTGAGACTACATGGCTGAGCTTGTACAACATCAAAATGAACTGTTGACAAGTGGCACGTTCAAGTATATAATTTATTGGACATTGTTTAGGCCAGAGAGCAGTTGTTTCTTTGAACCTAACGTTTTAAAGTAAAACACTTTCAGTTGGAGTGTGGGTTGGATGACTACTCTGTGAATTAGTTTGCTTTCAGGGTTTAAGTCATTTTTAACATGTGTAAGAGCTGGCCTGAGCAGGCCTACCTGAGGACATTGCAGATATCTCAGGACCCTCAAACTCCTACCATTGAAATCTACAATATTAGCCAATGCTCTTAAGGCCAAAAAGTGCAAAAGTTTCAGGAGTGGATTATAAATTGTTGAAACACACACACACACACACACACACACACACTTACAAACACATAGAACACATATATAGAGAGGAATAACCTGGAAACTTTCCAGATGCAATGGGAAAAAAGCAACAGATATTTTTTCTTATTTATTATCACAGTGAGTTATTATTCCATAACAGAGAAAAACTCACAGAGCCTCACCATAATAAATATTAGAACTGCATAGAAAACTCCCACCCATCACTGGTCCTTGGACAATTACTGCTATGGAAGAATGGGCTGAATTTTTAAGCATGGTTCCATGATATTTTGAAGGATGTAAAGTAATTCATCGTGAAGGGGCAGCTGACATTTTCTGCATAAAATTCAGATTTGACTTACTATAGAAGCCAATATTTGCCTCTCTACTGCTTTCAGCAGAAAGGGGCAGAGGACATCAGAGAGAGGCCCCCAGGAGGCCCACAGCCTCCACCTCATCTGCCCAGGAGGGAGTGAACATCGTCTCCCAGCTTAGGAAGCACAAAGGGCAGGAATGAACGAACTCTCAGTACACTCTGTATGTAATGCAGACCCCTAAAATTAAAACAAAAAACAAAAAACTTAACCTTAATAATAAAAGCTATGACAGTCAGTTTTTTATTGAGTATTTACTATGTGTCAGATATTTTACTAAGCACTTACAAAATTCTCCAATTTAATCCCCACAACAATTCTATGTGCTAAATATCATTATTATTATTATTATTATTATTATTATTATTATTATCTTTTTTTAATAGGTAGGGGATCTGAGCATTATCTAAAAAGGGAAGTAACTTGCCCAAAGTCACACACCTTGCAAGTCGCAGAGCCTGCTTTGTCTGTCCTCTTAGACATTATGCCATGTAGTCCCTCAGCTTAAGGCCAGAAAGAACATTATGTTACTGTAACACCAGGAATGCTGAATAGTCAAGACAAAGAAGATACTCATGGTAGTGCTAAAATAAAGGCAATTTGCTCTTTACTACTAAAGTGATTCTTTGTCTTAACCACCTGATCCTTAATCAATCCTAATAAATTACTCTAACTGATAATTTAATATAGACTAAAAACCAAAACCTTAATTGATTAATTTCCCTGGACAAGATTGGAACTACCTACAGATATTCCCACAGCAGTGATGAGGAAACACCCTATCTAAAAAATGAAATGTGCATGAAGGTTGCAGGTGGCAACCCCACTCTCCCCATGGAGGGTACTTTTTCTCCATGAACCTTGGTTTCTCTACTTCCTCTCCTTCTGAGGCCCAGGGTTCTCATACTCTTCTGTTTCTTCCCATTAACTCTGGTCTCTATGAAATAAACCAATTCATCACAGAAAACCTAAGTAGTGATTATTATCCCAAGTACAACCAAGACGATGCCATTCAATACAAACTAATAAATTCAAAATTACTTTGAACTTGGCTAATATTTTGGGGTTTGATAATTTTAAAAATCTAGGAAAATATTTTGTTAATATAATTTTGTTTTGTGTGTTTTAAAAACATATTGATACACCCAGAACCCATATCTTAGTTTCTAAGCACCAGTCTCTAATAAAAAGAACCAGGACTTCTTGGTGAAATGACTGATTTTAGAGCTGAGCCAAGGAAAATACAAAACCAGCTTGGAGCATGGTAGAGTGACACAAAATAAGGAAGTTCCCCAGAAACAAAATGGTGGAAGCAGGTCAAAGGAAGAAAAGAGCCAACCTGAAAGAGCTTTCAATGGCCAAAGGTAGAACAATTTGAACAACAGAACAGGCAGCATTGTACTAGATTATAATCTAAAGTGTAAAATAAATACACATGACTTCATATTTATATAAACTGATGATCTAATAACTAAATAAATGGGGGAGAAGAGACAAATGAAATGTGCATGTCACTTCTCTACAGAAACTTTCAAAAAATAATTGCCAAATAATCCCTTCTTGGAGGCAGCAGGCTGGACTTAGTACTTACTTCCAAAGAATAGAGTTTGGAAAGGGGAAAATTGTAACTTTATAATGGAGAAACCTGACACATACACTACCTTAACTAGCTGACCAATTTTGATCTTACCAATGATGAGTCACATCGATATCATATACTTTCTGATATAATGTAATGAGAAGCGCACCTCACCCTGTGGTATTCTTCCCAAAACTCCCAACCCCAGTCTAGCTGTGAGAAAAGCATCAAACAAACCCAAATTGATGTACATTCTACAAAACATGTGACCAGTCAAGGCCATGAAAACAAGGACAGACTGAGAAATTGTTATAGACCAGAGGAGACATAACGTATAGATGCAATGTGGTATTCCAGGTGGGATGCTAGAACAGAAAAAGGGCTTTCGTGGGAAACCTCATGAAATCCCAATCAAGTTGGGCATTTAGATAATAGCAATGTAAGAATATAGTTTTGACAAATATACTATGGTCATGTAAGAGATGACATTAGGAGAAATTGAAACAATGATATTGATAACAGTGAAAAACCATATGAACAAAACAATAACATAGATAGGAAAAATAATATAGATGAGAAACATGACTCATGCCGGGTTGGTTCAATCTCAGGACTTGTTCTAGGTATTAAAGATGTGTCCCAGAAGCAAAATCTGTTCTTTTTTGAACGCACAAGGAAGCCCTTGGCACCTCAGACATGCATGAAGTTGCAAAAGGAACAATTAACAAAGCTGTTAAAATTGTTAAACAGTCAAGGGCAACCTACTGACCTCTAGAATCTTTTTCTCAGCTAGGTGTAGAAATGAGCAGTGTCCGTAAAAACATATGTTCTCATATTAATGTTCATCAGCACAGAAAATTTCTCATTCACCTTACTGAGTCATAGTGAAAACTTCAAGTGTTTCTGGACGCAGCCTTCAATCTGGGGATTGTATGCATGACTGAAAATGGCTTTGCAAATTAGCATCTTTTACCTATCCTTACAAAGCAAGCTCTCTTCAGTTCTCCAGGTGTAAGTCAAAGTAAACACAGTAATTCTAACCTAGAGAAGTGAGTTGGACTCTTTCCATGGTCTGAACCACCTGGTTATATACTCATCTGTCATATTTGCTGAACATGTGTTCAACCTTGGTAAGAAACCCTTGAAAGAGCTGATGAAAGATCTTCATAAGTATTTTCCCTTCCAGTGGCAGAGAAGATTACATAAGCAATATTTTCCCCACCACTTCACAGACATTACCAAATCATTTGATACCTTCCATAGAAGAATAGATGCTGGAGATCACTTTGAATAGCTTCTTGAAACAAAAGTCACCTGGAAAATTTTGATTAGTGGCATAAACATTTGTCATCTTTGGCTGCCAACATTTTTTGAGCACCCTCCTCTTAATATGTTAATTTTCTACATAGGTGGGAGCTATGTAGAATTCATATTCCCAGAATGCCTTGTAGCTAGGATGTAAATGAATAACCAGGCTTCAGCCAATAGAACACCCCAGAAAGACTTGGGTTCAGAAGTAACCATCATAAAGAAGTGAGTGGGCAAGGGTATTGCCTGAGTCAAAGAATGTTGTTTCTAGAATCTAGAGCAACAATGCCCAGTGCAAACAGCCATGTTTACTCAGCAGCAATAGTAGGGTTTCAAAGAAATGCCTCACTGTAGTTGGACATTATTCATGGCTGTGGAGCCTCAAAATCTGGCTTTCTGGCTCAAATGAAGCTTCTATCAGTTACTCAAAACTATTTGATAAATTCCTTGCCTGCTTTAAGTGGCCACAGGAAACTGTTGTTTGCAACTAAGAGCCCCCACCTAACAAGTCATAGTAATTAAATATTTTTCTCCTTTCTAGTTATAAATACATGTGAGTTGGAATGTGTTTAAAATAAAGCTAAAGCCTAGAGTTACCTCACTCATGAAGAATCTCATCTTCCTCTTAAACTGAGTTATATGAAGTCAAATATTCTTTTTTTTTTTCAAAGATTTTTATTGGGGAACTAGGGGATGGGAACAGCACTGGGGAATTGGGAGAAAGGAAACAGACAAGTTGCTGTCCTTTTGTTCTTCAGTCTAGTTGTGGAGGACGTTGCTTCATTGGCCCAAGGTGCCACCATCATTGCTCTCTTCCCGGGTGAGGCAGATCAGTCGCTGGCTTCTGGATGGCCGCTCACGCTGGCTGCTGGCTACACAGGGTAGCCCATGGCAACCCACTGCAGCAGGGGCTGCAGCCTAGCTGTCGCCAGCGACTCATGGCAGCCCAGCTCCAGGTCGAGCTGTTGTTCAGCATCTTAGCTGTAGAGGGCAGTGTCACTGGCCCTCATATGTGGGATCCGAACTGGGGCCGTCTGGCATCCCAAGCCAGCTCTCAACCAACGCGCCATTCGGCCGGCCCTCAAGTATTCTTTACTGTCAACTAATAAAAACAAGTTTACCTTTCTTAATGATTAATCTATTTTAGCTCATATTTTTAAAGATCAATTTTATTATTGTTCATATTTCATTTTTAGTCATTCTAACTATTAAATGTAACAATTTTATTTTGTTTTCATGGAATTTAT
This sequence comes from Hipposideros armiger, assembly GCF_001890085.2. Taxonomy (NCBI): domain Eukaryota; kingdom Metazoa; phylum Chordata; class Mammalia; order Chiroptera; family Hipposideridae; genus Hipposideros; species Hipposideros armiger. The sequence goes on along the minus strand of NW_017731400.1, from coordinate 4,275,598 downwards.
TTTAATTAAAAGTGAATCATCTTAGGGAAGATAATAGGTATAATAGCATATGTGGTATACAACATGGAAAAAAATTCACAAAGGTGATACCCAGTGGAAGAAGTGGAGAAAGGAGGTCCTAAATCTCCTTGAAGGAATCAGGGAGAGGATCCCAAAGAAAAAAGCACGAGGCAACCACAGAGGCAGTTTTCAGGATTGGCCAAGAGGAATGAGAGAACTCTTGGCAGAGCAACCAGCAAGTGAGAAAACAAGAGGGCTGAAAGAACACTGAACGTTCAAGAAAACTCCTGTAGTGCAAACCACTGGAGAATGAGGTATTAGACAGATAAAAAGCCTGATAAATAAAGGTAAAGATTCAGGCATGGGCCCTAATCATAAAGAGCCTCACAAGCCTTGTATAAGAGTTTGGACTTTATGGAGGGTGGGGAAAAACATAAGTGCTGGAACATATAATCAGGTTACTTTTGGGAAAATTAATATTTAAAGAAATACCCTTTCCAAGGATGTTTGAATTTTAATAGAGACCAAAGCCTCACAAAAAAGAGAGTGTAATAATGGTAGAATCTCAGGTATCACTCAGGAATGAGAAGACAGTTTGTTCCCAGATCCTAACATTATACCTTGTATTCTGTTGACCTGTAAGACTGGCCCTGTTGGAAATGAAAACTAAATATTGGCTTAGTGTGATTTGGAAGTGACTTCCAAAAATGGATATAATCTCCTGAAAAATAGTCCAAAGGTGTTCAACATCACTAATCATCAGGGAAGTGCAAATCAAGACCAAAATGAAATATTAATTCACACCTGTTACAATGGCTATTCTCAAAAAGACAAGAAATAACAAGTGTTGGCAAGGATGTGGAGAAAAGGAAACTTTAGCTCACTATTGGTGGGACTATAAATTGGTGCAGCCACTATGGAAAACAGTACGGAGGTTCCTCTTAATATTTAAAATACAACTATGATCCATCAATTCTACTTCTGGGTATTTATCTGAAGAAAACAAACACACTAAATTGAAGAGATATATGCACCCCCATGTTCACTGCAGCGTTATTTCCAATATCCAAGATATGAAAACAACCATCAGTGGATAAATGCATTTAAACAATGTGATACACACACACACACACACACACACACACACACACACACACACACACACACATAATGGAATATATTCAGCCATAAAAAAGAAGAATATCTTGCCATTTGTGACAACATGGATGAAACTTGAGGGCATTATGCTAAGTGAAATAAGTCAGAGGAAGACAAATACTGTGTGATATCACTTATATGTAGAACCTAAACAAAACAAAACAAAAACAAAAACAAGCTCATATATACAAAGAGATTGGTGGTTGCCAGAGGTGGGAGTTGGCGGGGGAGAAATGGGTGAAGGGAGACAAATTGCACAAACTTCCAGTTATAAAATAAGTCATGGGGATGTAATGTACAGCATGGTAACTAAAGTTAATAATACTATATTGCATATATGAAAGTTGCTAAGGGAGTAGATCTTAAAAGTTCTTATCACAAGAAAAGTAAATTCTGTGACTATGTGTGGTGACAGATGTAAACTCGACTTGTAGTGATCATTTCACAATGTATACCAATATTAAATCATTATGTTGTATACCCAAAACATAATTTCGTATGTTAATTATACTTCAATAAAAAATAGTAGCCCATATCAGGAGAACACTGGCCAAGTTGCCAATATGGAAAAATGCTATTTACCTACTAAAATGAGTGGTAAGTCAGCAGGGACCATGAGTGACTTAATGCTTTCTCTCATTGCCTGTACCAGGTTTCTCTTCACATTCCTGGTGTGATCTGAGGACTACCCATCTCTCACAAAGAGAATGCTCAAAATATAAAGCAAAGCCCACTTTTTTTCTATCAAACCTCAGATGTAATACTTGTATCGATATCTTGTTCTAGATATTAATTTGTAGGTGATTGTATTTTTTAAGTTATGCAGTCTTTCAAGATTGAAAAGCACTCTGTCAATTTTATCTCATGTTTTATGCAAATTTTTAGGATTCTTCGTTAAGTCTAGGTGAGACCACAGCACTTTTACTACTGCACAGACAAACACCTGAGTGTGAGCAGAAGAAGCCAGATTGTGAGGGAATCAGAGCATTTCTGCAGCCATTCTGTGCTGGTGATAATGTCCTCCCCGGGGGCTTCGCAGCTAAGGGTTCTGTATTCTGGCTTCGCTTTCTACAGCCTTGCTGGATAATCTTTGTAGGGTTGGCTCAGCACGACACTTTCCTTGCTCTAGCTGTTTTTATCCAAAGCTGAATGGAGCTGCTAGATTTACCAAGGCATCTTAGGCTGCTTAAAGAGAGATAAGTAGGCAATTCTGACTGTCCGTCCATCTGTCTTTCTGTTTCTCTAACTCTCTCCTGTATCTCCAACTGTTACCTGAACAGTGAAATAGTCAGTGAATCGGTTGTTTTGTCTACATGGTACCAAGCAACCCCTGAGACAAATCTTTTCTACTAAATAGACATTAATGTTTATATATAGATACAGAGATATATAGATATAGATATAGATGTACATTACGTGTGGATAGCTAGAGACATATGGGGATGAGTGAATTTGCTGGCTTTAGCACTGCAGTGATATGTTATTAAAGGGGTGACATGTGTAACTAATGCCCAGGCTTTTCATTCTGCCTCCATCTAATACAAGTTCTTGAAGGAAATCCAAGCAACTGAGTGATTTTCTATTCTACTTATTTGTTCTCTCCCATTAAATTTGAAACAGTTATCTAAATATCTATACCAATCTACATTTAAAAGCTTCTAAGCCAGGTGTTCCTAGCCTGTTTGTTTAGTTTCTGTGGGCCTGAAATATTTATCTAAGATCCCAAGTGTTTAAAACGTACCAAAAGGAAGAACTCAACTAAGGGAAGAAGCTGGATCAGTGTGCAATTGCCACGTGATACCCAAGTGTATGCATGTGTCTTCTGCCATGTATTTAGTTAATCTCCACTATCAGATGAGTATTTCAGGCTTGGGTCCTATCCTAGTTGGGGCAGAATCATTAATCTTTGGTCTGCTTGTCTAACTTCTGTTTTTAACTTCACAATTTTCAGTATAGCAACATGCTCTCAGTCTGGATTATGCGCAGAACTTAGCAACCAGTAGTCAGACCTTCCCTTCTCAATGGACCATCTTACAATCGGGCTATATTTCTGTCCTACTTGATGATCTATGCCTATTTTGCCCTTCTTTATTAGTATGATTGAATTGACTAAATTTCTAGGCAAATACAGGGATATGTTAAAAATCAACTGAACTCACAATCAACAGATATAATGTGTAGTAACAGAAAGAAAACTATAAGGCTTTAGGTGAAATTAGCATATAATTTAACCATAGACAATGAAAATAACCCCCATAACATCTCATTATAAATCTCCTAGAAATAAAAAGATAAACTATTTTGTTTAATTTTAATTCACATATACCATTAATAAATATATCAAGTCACCATTTAAAATTATTTTAAAATTTTCCCACTCACCTCAATTTTCCTTAGAAATTTTTAATTAAAAAATTACCATTGTTTTAAAAAGATTATTCATGCTTATTTTTAGAAAAGTATAATAAAGAAATCAACAATAGACCTCAAATCGAACCACCCAGAAATAGCTGACTAACATTTCATGCCCTTCATTCCAGACATCTCTCTTGCATGTAACACACAAGTGATTACCTGATAAACAGAAATAATTTCATAACAATTGGAGCATGTTTTAGTTGTTTTCATTTTTCTACTTCAGAGTAGCTGATTATCTTCATGTTGCATCTTCATATCCTTTTTCTATTGCTTTTTATTTCTTTTCTTTTCTCTTGGTATTCAGTCTATTCTTTTTTTTTTTTAAGATTTAATTGGAGACTTGGGGGACGGGAACAGCAATGGGGAGTTGGGGAAGCGAAACAGACAAGTTGCTGTCCTTTTTGTTCTTCAGTCTAGTTGTGAAGGATGTTGCTTCACTGGCTTATGCTGGTATTATCATTGCGCTCTTCCCAGGTGAGGCAGTCGCTCGCTGGCCATTGTACGGTGGCTCTTGGCAGCTCATGCCTGCTGCCAGCCACTCACAGTAGCTTATGGCAGCCCACTGCAGCCCACTGGAGCCCCACTGCAGCCCCACTGCAGCCAACGCCGTTGCCGGTGACTCACGGCAGCCCAGCTCCAGGTTGAACTATTGTTCACTATCTTAGCTGTAGAGGGTGCAGCGTCACTGGTCCTCATGTGGGATCCAAACCGGGGCCCTGCTGCTCAGAGTGGCATCCCAAGCCAACTCCTAACCAACGTGCCACTCGGTTGGCCCAAAAACACTTTTTTGGGGGCTGGGAATTGAACCGCTGTTGCTCAGAGCTCACACTCTTGAGTGAGCTCTTAACCCACTGAGCCACTTGGCCGGCCCTTCAGTCTATTCCTGATGCTTTTCTTTATGACATTAATTTGACTTTTAGATGCATCTATTCTGTTATTTGCTAATTATTTTATTATACTTATAGTGTTGATGTTTAAGTTCTCATTTTTTTCCTTATGTGTTTAGGTTTCCTTTTAATTGATTTTGTGGTTGTGGTGGGGGAGGAAGAAACTTTATCCTCAAGGTTCTTTCAGCTGCTCTAATAATCACGTAGACATGAGACAGGTTAGCAAGAGAAAATGACCAAACTTAATTACATACATATATATGGGAACCCCGCATACATGAGAATCAGAGACCCCACCTACGTGAGAAGTTCAACAACAGAAATGGAAAACGAGGTATATGTGACGTTCTGAGCTAAAGATCAACTTGGGGCTTCAGAGAGGAGGAAGTTCAACAGATGAGGATAAGAAGAGCAGATGTTCAGTAATTAGAAGTTTGCCCTGCCCTATAGATAGGTCAAAATAGGTTGTTGCTAATAATCGCTTATCATGGGCAAAGCCCATAATTCAAATTTTTCTAGGTAGTTAATGGTGGGGTAGAAGTTTCTCTTGAGCCTGCAAGATCTTTGCTGCCTTTAGCTCAAAAGAATCCACATACCACAAAAGCAAATCGTGAGGTGACTCATTCTGAACCCTTATATTGTTGACTATTTCATTTGCCTTGAGTTTCTGTTCTGGTGAATTCTTTTTTTTAAGATTTTTATTGGGGAATTGAGGGGATGGGAACAGCGCTGGGGAATTGGGGGAAGGGAAACAGACAAGTTGCTGTCATTTTGTTCTTCAGTCTAGTTGTGGAGGATGTTGCTTCACTGGCCCAAGTTGGCACCATCATTGC
>NW_017731400.1:4264919-4268360 GCF_001890085.2 Hipposideros armiger | reverse complement strand
GCAGTGTCACTGGCCCTCATATGTGGGATCCGAACCGGGGCCCTCTGGCATCCCAAGCGAGTTCTTAACCATCGCGCCACTCGGCCAGCCCCGAGATCATTCTTAAGACAAGGTGCAGCTACCAGACCGGCCAGAACTCGATTTCGGTGGCTGATAGACCCGGAATGCCATCTAGCCCCCTCAAGATGAACTTTAGCTAATTGTAATGGGTTCTCATATTATTGGCATTACTGGGAGGGACAAATCTCTGTCCCCTGTGTCACCATGACAGTTCTGGCTGGAGCCAAATAAGGAAAAAAAAAAAAGAAAAAAAATCCCTCTTCCCGACAGGAAGGCGTGGTCACCAAAGATCCACCTGGGAACACCTATGCCACCCCTGTCTTGACTATTTCATGTCCTCATTTTGAAAATAATAAATTCCCAAGCCCCAACTCTCTTTGGCACAGCGGCTATTCTCCCAGCCTGCCCACTCCTGCCACTCTGGGGGTGCATTGTCCTATCCCCTTCCTTTCAATAAATTCACCACCAGCTTGGCTTATTCTGTGCGCCTTTGAATTCTTTCTTGTGGCATAACCAAAAATCCTTTCTTTGGCAACAGAACTTTTATAGTTTTATGTTTTACATTTAGGTCTATAATTCATTTTGAGTTAATTTCTGTATATGATGCAAGTATAAATTGAAGGTTTTTTTGTTGTTGTTTTGTTTGCTTATGTTCCAGCATCAGTTTATCAGTTTTTCCAGAATCGTGTTGAAAGACTCCTTTTTCCATTAAATTGCCCTTGCATCTTTGCGGAGAATCAATTGGAGATGTTATATATATATATATATTTTTTCTTTTTTTTTCTTTACTCTATATAGAGATATACAATCATATGCTACATAATGACATTTTGGTCAACAAATGACCACATATGAAATCGTGGCCCCATGAAATTACACTGGAGCTGAAAACTTCCTTTCCCTACTGACATCATAGCTATCATAATTTTGTAACACATGTATTACACAAATATTTATCATTGAGTTACAATTGCCTATAGTATTCAGTACAGTAACATGCTATACAGATTTGTGGCCTAGGAGCTGTAGGGGAACAAAATTTGTCACCCCCAAAATATGTCTATTTGTCATAAAGTTTATTTTAGGCTTGTTCTTTTAAGAAATAACAGACATGAGAGAAGCTCTGAAAACCAAGTAGAAATACCCTTTGTAAAAGACATTTACATTTGTCAGGGAAATTTCCATTTGTAAGGGTATTTCCCCTACTGTACCAGGATGATAGGATGGCTTTATCTCTTGTAACTCTTATCAATGCAGAAGACAAGGACTTAAATCTACTTAACAACTTTACCCTTGTTTACTTTGCTTTTTCTGGTGACTTCCCATAACTGACTCCTCCCATCACTTACATCTTCTTTAGTCTTCAACTGAAGATGGAATTCAAGGTGGTGGCTTCAGCCATTTTGGCATATTTTTGGGTCTCTCTCATGTATACAGTGGGTATACAGGATACTCAATGTTTGTTTATTTTTCTCCTGTTAATCTGTCCTTTATTACAGGGATGTCTTAGCCAAAGAACCCAGAAGGATAGAAGGAAAATTATTTTTCGTCCCTTATAGAACAATGGCTGTATTATACAGCCTATGCGTGTAGTAGGATATACCATCTAGGTTTGTGTAAGTGCGCTCAAAGAAATTGCCTAATGACATATTTCTCAGAACAAATCCCCTTTATTAAGTACATGACTGTATATCTATATCTATATCTATCTATCTATCTATCTATCATCTATCTATCTATCTATCATCTATCTATCTATCATCTATCTACTCTCAGTTTATTTTGGTTCCATTGATCTACATGCCTACTATTATACCAATATCACACTGTTTTGATTACTACAGCTTTATAATAATCTTGTAATCAGTTAGTGTTAGTCTTCTAAATTTGTTATTTTTTAAAAAGTTGTTTTAGCTATTCTTGGTTTTCTATTTACATGTGAATTTTACAAACAGGTGCCAATTTCTACCAAAAATCTGCTAGGATTCTGGTTGGGATGGCAGTGAATCTAGAGATCAACTTGAGGAAAACTGACATGTTAACAGTACTGAATCTTTAGACCCATGAACACAGTATATCTCCACACTTATTTAGATCTTCCTTAATTTCTCTAATCACTGTTTTGTAGTTTTTGATGGACAGGCATTTTCTATCTTTTGTGAGATTTATCTTTAAGTGTTTAATTTTCTTTTGAATGCCTTTATTATTATTATTATTATTTATTATTAGTTTCAAGTGTACAAAACAATGCAATAGTTATCCTTTTCACCCTTACAAAGTGACAACCCCTTCCCTCCATCCACTGTCCCCCCACCCCCGATATCATACATATCTATTACAATTCCATGGACTCCATTCCTGCACTATACTCCACATCCCATGACTACACATGTATTAAATTATAGTTGACATATACTATTATTCAACAGCAGCTTCAGATGTATAGTGCAGTGGTCAGGCCTCTACACTGTCCATGAAGTGGACATTAGTGTCCATGAAGTGAACAAGACATGAGACCATCTGGCCCCCTAAAAAATATTTGCAACATTATTGATTATACTCCCCAAAATGTCTTTTCTATCCCTGAGACAATATTGTAGTTACCAATTTATGTTGTGTCATCCCTTCCCCTTCTCCTTCATCCCCACCCCCGTCCCAACTAGCAATCATCAGTTTTTCCTCAGTGTCTCTGGGACTATTTCTGTTTACATTACTCGTTTATTCAGTTCTTTAGTTTCCACATATAAGTGAGATCATATGGTATTTTTCTTTCTCTGACTGACTTATTTCACTTAGCATAATGCTCTCTAGGTCCATCCACATTGTTGCAAATGGTACAATTTCATTGTGTAAATGTACCACAGTTTCATAATCCAGTCATCTACCAATGGGCATTTCGATTGTTTCCAAGTCTTGGCTATTGTAAATAGCGCTGCAATGAACATAGGGGTGCATATATTTTTTCGAATTAGTGTCTTGGGTTTTTCTGGATAAATACCTAAGAGCGAAATTCCTGGGTCATAAGGTAGTTCCATTTCCAGTTTTTTGAGATATCTCCATATTGATTTCCATATTGGCTGTACCAATCTGCAATCCCACCAGCAGTGCACCAGGGTTCCCTTTTCCCCACAACCTCGCCAGCACTTGTTTGTTGATTTATTGATGGTAGCCATTCTGACCAGGATAAGGTGGTATCTCATTGTGGTTTTTATTTGCATATATCCCTAATGATTAGTGAGGTTGAACATTTTTCATATGCCTGTTGGCCATCTGTATGTCCTCTTTAGAGAAATCTCTCTTCATATCCTCTGCCCATTTTTTAATTGGGTTGTTTGTTTTTTTGGTGTTGAGTTGCATGAATGTTTTATAAACTTTGGATAT
>NW_017731400.1:4254695-4264892 GCF_001890085.2 Hipposideros armiger | reverse complement strand
TTTTTGTTTTATTGATGGTTTCCTTTGTTGTGAAAAAATCTTTTAAATTTGATGTAACCTCATATGTTCATTTTTTCTTTTACTTCCCTTGCCCATGAGGATGTATCAGTAAAAAGATTGCTCAGGGTAATATCTGCAAATTTACTCCCTATATTTTCTTCTAGGAGTTTTACGGTTTCAGGTCTTACATTTAAGTCTTTAATCCATTTTGAATTTGTTCTTTTATATGGTGTAAGGAGGTGTTCCAGTTTCATTTTTTTGCATGTGTCAGTGCAATTTTCCCAGCACCATTAATTAAATAGACTGTTTTTACCCCAATGTAAATTCTTGCTTCTATTGTCACAGACTAACTGTCCGTATATGCATGGATTTATTTCTGGGATCTCTATTCTGTTCCATTGAACTATGTGCCTCTTTTTATGCCAGTACCATACTTTTTTGATTACTTTAGACTTGTAGTATGTTTGGATGTCTGGAAGCATGATACCCCCGACTTTGTTCTTATTTCTCAGGATTGCCATGGCTATTTGGGATCTTTTATGGTTCCATATAAATTTTAGGATTATATTTTCTATTTATGTGAAAAATGCCTTTGGTAGTTTGATAGGAATTGCACTGAATCTATATATTGCTTTAGGCAGTATAGACATTTTAAATATTTGAATGCCATTTTTAATAGTGGTGTTTTTAATTTCAGTTTTAGATTGTCCACTTCTAGTATATAGATATATGATTGATTTTTGTATATTGATCTTGTTTCCTGCAACCTTGTTAAACTCACTTACTAGTTCTAGTAACATTTTTGTAGGGTCCATCATATTTTCTACTTAAACAATCATATCAGCTATGAATTAGATAGTTTTATTTCTTTCTCAATGTGGATGATTTTATTTCTTTTCTTACCTATTGCCTTGGATAAAATGAAAATTATTCTATTCTACAGTGTTGAATAAAGGTAGTAAAGCAGGCTTCCCTGCCCTGGTCCTAATGTAAGGGGGAAAGCATTCAGTCTTTCACCAGTAAGTATACTGTTATCTGCAAGATTTTTGTACATGTCCTTTATCAGGTTTAGAAAGGTACCTTCTATCATTAGTTTACTGAGAGTCTTTATCAGGAATGGATGTTGGATTCAGTCAAATGTTTTTTTCTATGTCTATTGAGGAAGCACTATAGTTTTTCTTTTATAGTTTGTTAACATGGTGAATTACATTGAGTTAAATGTTGAACTACCCATTCATTCCTGGAATAAACCTCACTTGATCAAGATGCTTTTTGCATATTGTTAGATTTAATTTGCTAAAACATTTTTTTTTAGATTTTTGCATCTATGTTCATTAGTGATATTGGTCTGTATGATTTATTTGTTTCTTTTTATTTTTTGTATGTTTGTCTGTGTTTGTATCAGGTAATGCTAGCCTCAAAGAAAAAGTTGGAAAGCAGTCCTCCTCAATTGTTGCTATTTCTTTCTTAAATGTTTGAAAAATTCACCTGTGAAGGCATATGAACCTGAAATTTTCTTTTGAAGATGGTTTTTAAATACAAATGCAATTTATTTAATATTTATAGGGCCAATCAAGTTACCAATTTTTTTCTCAAATGAACATTGGTAGATTATGTCTTTCAAAGAATCTGTTCATTTTATCTAAGTTGTCAAATTTATTGGCATGAAGTAGTCCATAATATTCTCTTATTGTCCTTTTAATATTTGTAGATTCTGTATTGACGTCAGTTCTGATTCTTGTTATTGATCATTTGGGTCATTGCCCTTTTTTCCCCATTCGGGTTAGAACTTTGTCAAGTTTTGTTTTGTTTTGTTTTGTTTTAATCCATTCAAAGTATACTGAATTAGCCTTCATGTTAATCACTTTTCTCTATTGTTTTCCATTTCTATTTCTTTATTTCTGCTTTGATCTTTATTTTTTCCCCTCTCTTCTGTTTACTTTGGGTTTCATGTGCTTCTTTTTATAGTTTTTAAAGAGAATCTGAAGTCGTTCATTTGAGACCTTTCTGCTTTTTCTAATACAGGTATTTAGGGCTATAAATTTCCCCTTAAATGCTGCTTTAGTGATGCCTTACAAATTTTGATATGTTGTATATTTGTTTAACTCATTTCAAAATACTTCCTATTTTCCCTTTGAGTTCTCAGTGACCCAATAGATTATTTAGAGGTATTTTACTTAATTTCCAAATATTTGGGAATTTTCTAGAGATCATTCTGTTTGTAATTTCAAATTTAATATCACTGCAATTAGAAAATATACTTTGTATGACTTGAATTCTTTTAGATTTATTGAGATTTGTCTTATGGACCAGAGTATAGTCTATTTCAGTAACTGTTCCATGTGCCCTTGAAAAGAATTTTTATTCTGCTATTGTTGAGGAGAGTTTTTTATAAATGTTAATTAGATCAGGTTGGTTGATAGTGTCAATCAAATCTTTACTATCTTTACTAATTTTTTATCTATTTTATCAATTATTAAGAGATAGATATTGATATCTATGACTATTTTGAAATAAATTCACTCAAAGACACAGAGGTACATTTGTAGCAAATTAAAGAAGAGAAGCACATAATTATATTTTTAAAGAAACAATTTGGGGCATGAGGCATCAGTGAACATAAAGAAATGAATCACTAGGTATAAACATTGAAGGCATGGGAGAAAATAATTGCTAAGCTTGAAGCACATTCAGTTAACTAATCAACTATTCCACTTCTGCATAAATATAGGAACATTCTATTAGTGCCAGAGATAAATTTTCAAACAATATGAGTTGAGAATATACATAAGACTAACCCACTTTAAAAAAAAATTTGCCCAGTAATGACAATCTTTAGGGACACCCTTAGCTGCAATCACAAGCTGCAATACTGTAATGTCATTAACCTTATTCCTCTCACTCTGCAAAAGGTCACTTTATTTGTGAATTGTGCATCCACACACTCACAAAGATAAGAGGCCATTAACAAAAACATGAGTGTTGACTGCTCCACCAACTCTATCTAACCCAGTTAGCACATTTTCTAGCATTCTGTCATGAAGTCATTGGCACTGATGGTGTTTGAAAACTGCATGGCTCAGATGTTTCTAAACCCTTTTAATCCATGACAAAGGCCTCCCTTTATTGTTGTTTTGTTTTCCTTTGCTGCCCTACAGCATGGTAGCCAGTGTGCGCTTCTGATAAGCAGTGAGCCATGCAGATGCGGTTCAGTTTCCTTGTGCACACCACCATGCAACCTGCCAAGGCCAAATGCGGGGTGCAGCTTGGCTTCCCCTCCTCCCACCCAGAGCCAATGCCAATGGCACTCTGCACGATGGGTAGCAGGCTAGATATCTTCAGAAGAACACAACATTAATTTTTGTGTCACAAGTAACATTTACCATTGCCTAATTTGAGGTATGCAGTATAGCTAATGCAACTAATTTTATTGTAATAATTTTTATTCTAATCCAAGTGAGATAGCAGTACGCTTCCAACTTGGAGCATAAAGGAATAAGAAACTGCTACTAGGATAATGAATTTATTGAGAGGTTATTTTCTGTTTCTCTTCTTGGCTTTACACAGCAGGGATGAAGAGAGGGCTATACTGGTTCAGGACACAATGCTGATAGTTGTTAATGAAAGAGGCCCCAGTGTGTCCAAGGGAGTGTGACAAAGAAAATGAGAGCAGACTCTATGGATGGTGGTAGCCTGAATAAACTGGGCTGGGAAAGAAATGCGTGAAGGAATTGACAGTCAGTTGACTATGTGGCCCAAATGACTGTCTCCACTGCCAAGTCTAGAAGAAGAGCCAAGTCAGAGTACACTTGGGGGAGATTCTAAGGGAAATCCCTGAACTGCTGGTAGCTAAATGATGTGGCAGGGTAGAGCCATGTTTGAGAGAAGCTAGCAAATGCTTAGAACAGAGGAGGCAATGTGGAGGGCAATTCAGAATTCAATGGAGAAGACCAATTGCCAGGACAGCACTGAGAATAAAGGAGATTAAGAGATTGGAGGTCTATGTCTTGGGTAAGAGGTTAATAGCTAAGTCTGGATTAGAAGATGGTAACCAGTAGGATAGACAGAATATTAGAGGTGGAAGACTACTTGTTAAAAACCCACTCAGCTCTGGCATGAAACGTTTAACTACAAGTCCCTATCACAACCCCTGGTTTGTAAAAGAGCCAACAAAATTTTGAAAGCTACTTCAAGGTCTGTGTCTACTGCAGATCAATGCTCTTGAATAGCTGGTAACAGGAGCTGTGCTGCTAAACTTTTAAGGCCTTTCCCATTTCCCCCCTCAGTTTTCAAATGATCAACAGACAATGTCTTGCTTTCTCTAGAAACATAGCAAATGCCAGGGAGCTGGAGCGAGGAGAATAATTATGTCATAGAAATTTTATTTTCCTGAGAATATTCTTTTAGCAAAGCATAGTCACAATGTTCAGTTTTCAAGCTTTCTACTACCTTGTACCTTTTCACACCATTCATGCTACACCTTCCCTGGTAGTTTCTACCCTCCAAAGAGCAAGGGCAGAAATTGCTAGTCCACCATTTTAACAACATGGAAGCAGTCTCTTCTCGGCCTGGGAAATGAGAGCCCATTTGCTACCAAATCTGCTGTAGACAGCCCAAATTGAGATTCCATCCATCTGTCAATCAGCTTTGCAAAATGGTGTTAGGCAAGTGATTGAGAGACATCTCCAAACCTCTTGAGATTCAGCATCACCCACTGTGCCCCTCCTTTAATTTTTTTTTCCAGATTGCTTCCTAACCCATCCCCCCACCTCATCTCAAACTGGCCCCTACAATTTCACCCAAGTCCTGAGTTCCTTTTCCCAAAGAACCTCTGACCTGTCACTTCCCTGAGATCCACAGCCCGTAACATCTCTTCTGAACTTGGGATAACACCTGGTGAGTACTCACACTCCCTCTATAACTGGTTGTTCAGGGGTTCGAACTAGAAAACCTGCTCCGACTCCTCCTACCGGTCATGAACCATGCTCCTACCATCTTTTAAGATCTAACTCAAGTCATATCTCTTAGCTTTCCCTGAATGATTGTGCAAGTGAACATCTAATACCTCATCTTAGCTCATCTCTCAGCATCTTTTCTCCTTCAGCAAATATTTAATAAGCTCTGTACTCTGTACTGGTCCTCAACACCAGGCACTCATTGTTTAAGGAACTGGATTTCAGGAGTAAACAAGAAACACAAGGTCTTGATTCTTACAGGGTTTACATTCTAGAAGGTGGACATGTGCTATAAACTGTTAAATAAAATAAGCAAGAAAGCTATCTGATGTGTGATGGTGGATACGTGGATAGCAAAAGTGATAAAGAGTGCTCCCTAGGTATTTTACATGGGTGGTAGGGAAGGGCTTCCTTGAGAAGATAACATTTAATCTATGATCTAAATGACAGAAGGAGAAATCCACGCTCCATGCTTTCATGGAGAGAACACTTCAATGAGGGGAAATTACCAGTGCAAAGGCCTTAAGATAAAGACAAATTAGGAAAGTGTATTCTTTTCTCTTATTGCTTTTATGCCATAACCATACGTGTTATATGTAATGTAATATATAAAGAACATATAATAAACTTCATATAACCCTATGATGAATATCTGCCTTGATTACATGTTTATACATTTTTTTCTTCTCCAGTGGATTCCCTCCAGGCATCTAATAAACTATTACCCAACCTACTAAATTCTCAATCTATATTTGAGGATATTAACTAGGAAGCAGATCCAAGCCTCTCATATTTAGGAGGAAAGGTGGCAAAAGTTTGAATGATAGTAAGTGAATTTATTCTACAGCTACTCTCTGGACGGAGTGATACTTAAACCTAAGAGACACATTAATGCACAATTCATCAAGATTTACACTTAAGCACTCGCCTAACTCTCAACATTTTCTCATTAACTTTTATGGTGCAAAGTTCTTTTAGCTGCCCTCTTGCACAGTATGACCCTATGCTCCATATCATCCATTAACCAGCTTCTCTGGCTCAACCAAACACATCGTAAAATATTTTTCAGTATGAGTGAGAACCCATCTTTACATTTTATGACTTGTACAATAAAGAAACAAGACAAATACACAATTTATAAAATGATAATATGCAGTAATATGGATATTACTTTTAAGTTAGTGAGACATACAGGGAATGGTGTCATCAACAAAAAGAAGTCCATTATCATGCACTCAGTGCTGTTGCTGGTTGTATTTGGGTCCACAGTGCAAAGAATGGAGCAAAACCTCATGAAACAAGGAATGTGGCCCTTTGCTCCTTGGGACTTTAAAGTTTTCGGAGTTAAAAAATAAGTAGAACCACATAGCTTCCATCAGTGAACAGAGGTGTGTGAACTTGCTTGGCTTTCAGCAGTACAAACGCAGAGAAATGCGACAAGACCTGGATTCCAGTAAGGCTGAGTCATCACAGCAGCCACGTTGGGATGGACGGTCCGCAGCGGGACTGGCCGCCTCAGAAATAGGTGTGAATTGTGAAGTGTGCTGCAGAGAGCAGATCAGCTGCTTCTCTTTCTGGTTCAGGTTTCACACAGAAACAGGAAAGTGATGAAACATTTACAGGGACACAGGCACACAATGTTCTCACCACAGCTGGCGCAGCTTGTCCCACTCTTCAGAAAGTCAAGAGAACATTGGTTGTTAGAAAGCCTTATGATTTTCATTTCCTGAGAACAGCTAAGAGTAACCAACACATCAGAAAATAATGATAAATTATGGATTTGTTACCAATTTTTATTATAAACATGGCACTACTGATTACATGGGAGATAACAGTTTTTAGTAATAAAAAAACACAGCTCAAGAGACAAAAATGCCTGAGTTCAAATCCTGCCTCTGTCATTTACAAGGTAAGTTCAGTGAAATTATTTAAATGTGCTATTTTTCAGCTTCCTCATCTGTAAAATGGGAATATTAGTAGTACATGCCATATAGAGCTGCTGTGAGGATAACGGAGGTGATGAATTAAAGTGCTTAGAGTCATGCACAGCTCGTCATAAGTACTTAGTAACCCTTCACTAGTATCCTAACAGGAAGCTACTGCTGCATAAAACACTAAGCCCTGGACAGAGCTCTGGTTCCTGGGAGTCAGTTTAGTCTATGGCAAGAAAATCACACACTCACACACACACACTCACATGATAACAAACCTAGTGGTGATACCTGCTCTCTGAGAAGAAATGGATTTAGTGTCAGCATACGACAGTTATCCTATGAGAAATGCTTCAGGAAAAGCTGTACTGTTTATGCATCTTGAATAGAGAGGATCCCCAAAAAATGTATACACATTTTAAGAAAGGAAAAACTGTATTAAAATTGTAATACTCAACATATACTGATAACAAAAAATGAACACAAGTCATGTGCATACATTTTTTTGGCACCCCCAGTATATTAGAATGGAGCAACAAGCCCTATCCAGCCTCTTGTTGCTTCATCCCTCATCCAGTAAGGAAACTCTATTTCTGTTAATTTTAATGTTAATTTTTCGAATGACAAGTCACACGCTGGTGGCTCAACATATTCTTCATGTGGCCTTTGAAACAACCTTGCAGACATGTCACATGGAAGGCTGCTAATCATTTGTGGAGGGCTCCAGATAAGAAGTGAGAACTTTAATCACACAAATTTGCAGGTGTGCCCACAGCAGCAGCATCACCTGGGGAGCTTGAAATGCCCAAAGTCAGGGTCCCGTGCCAGGTGACAGGTCCGACTCTCTGTGGGTGAAGCCTGGGCATCAGTGTGTTATAAACACTTCCCAGGGAATTCTGATGCATAGTGATGGTCGACAACCACTGAGCTGGCTAATGCTCTTATTTCACAGTTAGGGACATCCACGCTGATAAAGTGATGTACTCAAGGACATGGGGTCTCATGAGTGTCAGGGCCAGGATTAGTCCAAATCATTTTTAGTGCTAGTGCCTGTGGTTTTCTAATGGAGGGGGTGGTTGCAGGAGAAGAGGGCATATCAGAATCACATGGAATTTCTTTTTGAAGAACCTCATCACCATCAGCACCACCGCCTCTGCCCTGTTCCACGTCTCACCCCTCCTATTGCTTCAGGATCTGATGTGATTCTAATGCACCCCTTCTTCTTAGCAAAAGTTCCCAAATATCTGAAGCATCTGAGATGTGCAGATCCTACCCCATCCTGAAGCCGCAGCCCATAATCTTTACCTTTAGAAAGCTCCTCAGCTAACTCTTACACGATTCTTGGTTTGAAAAATATTCCTCGGACCCCCAAGGGGTGAGTAAGCTATTGAAGAGTAGCATGCCTTCCATGATTAATAAAACTTGGGTTAAGAATAGGCAATGATGAGGATATCCTGAAAGGAGGTCCTGAAATGAGGCTGATATAAGAGCCCAGGGGGCAAAGGTCTGTAACAGTCATCTGAGATCTGCCTCTTGGCATAGCCAGGATTTGGAATGACCTCCTGAAATTCCCTTTTATCCCAGAGTGTTTCATTGGAGTTAAGATTTCCTAGTTGCCCTTTATTTGCTCTGTCTATGCAATCTTGGTGTTTGTTTTATCACTGATGTATGGACACTGGACATGGGGTGTGGTTTTGAGCAGAGCCCCTGGTGCTAAAGCTTTAGGAGAATCCTGACACACAAGGGTTTTTCAGGGAGCAACTGGCTAATATTGCATTTCATAGCATATCAGGGCTCATAAGAGGAAGAACAAACACTAACTGAGACCCTGAAAGGCAATACCACTGACATGCCTGCCCCTCATTACTTAATAATAATCAGATCTGCTTGTTACATAGGGTGTTGATAGTTTGCGTGGTGGTATATTTGGCTGAGGGTTCTGCTAAATGAAGGGGAATTGTAAATGATTTTCTAATTTGGAAGTGGTTTGGCATATATAAGTTTGTGAATCAGTTTTAAGTCTTTTAAATGCCTACTCCCACAGTGCAGGTAGATTCATGGTCAATGTTTCCTAGGATTCTTGCAGCCAGACTTTAGCAAGATTTATCTTCCTAGCAGTCCAATTAATATGGTGAGGTCTATTTCACTGGCGGTGGCATCTTTCTAGAACTGAGGGACTGGTGCAGCCATAGTCCCTGCCCTCCACAGTGACCTTCTGTTTGTTGCTGGGATCTGCGGGAAACAGCAGTCTGGAAGGGGCTTCTCCCCAGGAGCTGCATAGTCTTGCTTCTCAGGGCAGCAGCCTTACGTTCCAAGTGCGCTGCAATATAAAAAGATCAGGCTTTTGCTGAAAGCCTTCCTTTGTCTGCTTTCTAACCTAGTTTGCCATCCAAAAGATTCCGCAGAGTTGATGTTTCCGTTCCTTTAATTCAGTGTTTGGGATGAGACAGCCCTAGCCCAGCTGTCTCCTCAGCAAAGGGGTGTGTGTAAATGTTGCCCAGTGTTCTCAGCCTCTTTTCTTTCTTTGGGTCGGAAGCAAGGCTGTCACGCTGTATGTTGTTATTTAAAGGATATGCTGAGATGTTTCCTTTCTGTGGTGGAAAAGATCTTTTTAAGGGAGCCTCTTTATTCCTCTGACATTTTCACTCTTGAAAAGCTGACCCAGTTCCCGCAGAATAACAAAAGAAGCACACAGAGAAAACAGATTCCCCTGGGGGACTGATAAACCCAGGTGAACTCTGGCCAACTCAGTTTCCCTCAGAGCCGGGCAAGCTTCCAGAAAGCTGAGGAGGATCGTCACATCTAAAGATATATCGACAAATTAGGATCGGCTCAGTTTTGAGCTGTTTTACAGAATTCGCTTTTGATACGAGTCAAATTGAGGCTCAGCCAATTCCACACCCAATCTATGTGTGCTAATATCTGGACATCTGGTCCACCCGTTGTCTCCCTTTAGGCCCAGAGGGGCCTACCTGGGCCTGAGGAATCACCCTTAAGCCTGGGTTTCTGAGCCCATGTCAATGAACCTCAGTAGTTTTAAGACTCTCAGTACTTGAGTCAGCTCGCAGTCACCGCAGGTACCAGCCTCTCCAGAAATTAGCACCACTTTGAATTGTAGAATCTGGAAAAAAGGAGGGAATAAATGGACATAACACCAGGTCCCTATACAACTCACACAGCTTTAAATAGTGTAATTGTTTGTCTAATCATTGCTCAGAAAATTCTGAATAGAAGTTGGTGTCTTTATTTAACTCTATATGCCACTTCTCAGATACTCTCTATTTACCAATAGCTCAGCTTTTCCTTCTCTG